>NC_057409.1:50887967-51151105 GCF_019320065.1 Cervus canadensis | reverse complement strand
ATCATCAGTTGCCAGGGTGGGAAGCATTTTCAAAATTAAGGGTCTGTCAGGGCTTGGCTTCCTCTGACCTCTCCTCTGTATGCTCACAGTCTCAGCTAGGAATGTGTTGTTTCAACTATGACCATAATCTCAGGCTAGTAAATTCAAGACTTTAGTCCTTCCCTATTTACTTTGATGGGCATGAGCTGCCTAGTGCCCCAAATAGAAAGTCTCCTTCCACCACAGAAAAAAAGATACTGGTTTCCTATCCTCACAGCCTGCCCTAACCTGGCAGAACACCCCTGTCAATCAAACTGTAGATGGGTTTTGGGGAAAAGATTATTGTGGGAGAGATAGGAGGAGCCCCAGTGTAGGACCTCACACTTGCACATCATTCTTGCTGGAATTTCAGCAATTTTTCAGACTTGAGTCTCCTTAATTTGTGTCTTTGACCAATCTCCAGAGTGCTATTTATTTATATTTATGTTTTGCTTATTTTTATTTTTAATGGTGCTGATGGGGTTGCAATTTTGTTCAGCTCTATAACTGCCTTCTGGGGAAAAGATTGGAGAAGGAAATGGCAACCCACTCCAGTACTCTTGCCTGGAAAATCCCATGGATGGAGGAGCCCGGTGGGCTACAGTCCATGGGGTCGCGAAGAGTTGGAGACGACTGAGCAACTTCACTTTCACTTTTCACTTTCCCTTTTCACTTTCCTTCATTGGAGAAGGAAATGGCAACCCACTCCAGTGTTCTTACCTGGAGAATCCCAGGGACGGCGGAGTCTGGTGGGCTGCCGTCTATAGGGTCTCACAGAGTCGCACACGACTGAAGCGACTTAGCAACAGTAGCCGCAGCAGGGGAAAAGATATTGCTGTTTCCCTGTCCCTTTTGTTGACAATTGCTTTGTGCTCTTAGGAAGAAAAAAATTTGACTCTGACCAGAAGCATACTAAAATACATTTATATCCTTGATTCACCGATAACTGAAATGGGTATCCTTTTTCATTTTACAATTACATGAATCCTTGATTCTTGTTTGTTCTTTTGTGGTTTGCTTTTTATTTAAGCTGTTGTTGCTGTTTAGTCAATAAGCCCTATTTGATTCTTTTGTGACCCCGTGGGCTATAACCTGCAGGTTCCTCTGTCCTTGGGATTTCCCAGACAAGAATACTGGAGCTATTTTTTTTTTTTTTAAAGAATGCTGACCAAAATCTTATTACAGTTGCCATTTATTTAATAAGGGCTTACCATTTTTCTAGAAATGGAGATAAAAAAATAAATTGCATGTTCTTTTTCCTAAAAGAGATTACATTCTTATTCAAATTAATAAGCTTTGGATTTTGCCACGATTCTAGAAAATACAGCCAAGTATTTTCTTTATAAAGTCTTTATATTTAAGTTTCAGTTTATTATGAAGTTAACAAACACAAGAATTTAAAAACGGAGTTGAAATACAGATGTGTTGATAACTAATCAGCTAAGTATAAAAGGTAAAACAAAAGTACACAAAGGACAAACAAAAATATAGAGGTAAAATAAACAAAAGAATAACAGTGAAGGAAGCGTAAATGAACTACCAAGGGGAGGGAATGATTGATAGAAAAAGTATGCACAGGTATCTTAAGTTTTACGATGGCAAGAAGACAATAGTCAAAGGCAAAGCAATTCTGAGAGGGATTAGTTGAGTGGGAAAGCTTTACTTGGGTTGAAAGCATTCTGGTAAAATGGAATGGGCTACATTCTGATTCCAGGTGAATTGGATTTTTTTTTTTTAATCTTGTGTCTAATTTCTTTCCCCTCCCATTAATGGTTGTTAAATACATAGACTAGTTTCTCCCACCACAGATGCACTGCAAGACACAGGCTAGGCAATACTACATGATGCAAGCAAATACAATTTTTCCCAGAGATTGAAATAAAATCTAGGGCAGAGAGAGAGGTTTGATGCTTTCTTCACTAAGGTTTTATAATGTAAGCTTATTAGTGTAGGCTATTTGGATGTTAAATAGTGGGCAAAAATTGTCTTCCCATGGAGATATCTTGATAGATTATGCCAGAAAAAAGAAAACCAGGAAAACAGAGAGGCACATTCTTGATAATATCCTTTGATTCCCTATATCCAACTAACTATCCCGTGACTTTTCCAATTGCACAACTCAATATATTCCCATCTCTGTTAGCTTTTTTGAATTGGGTTTACGCCACTAGACATTCAGATACTACAAACTAATGAAACTTTCTACTCCCCTTCCTTTTAATTCACCCCCTCTCCCCCCACAGAACATGCAACATGTCCTGGAACAATTTTAAGGAAAATATTCATAAGAAAGGATATCTTTGACCTGAAATATATTTGTATGTAGAATAATCTGTAAAGTGTTTTAAAATCTGATAGATTATCTAGGATATGTCATCAAAGTTTTCTCCATCCTAATTAGCTGAGGAAAAATTCTGTGAAGCATTAGTTTCAATTTTTCAAAAGAGTTTCCAGGATAATAGCCTGATTGTGTAGTATTTCTTGAAACTATTTCAGACCATTATTAGAGTAATCTCAATTCTGTTGCAAAAATCAGTGTTCTGGCAGTGCTTTTAAGTCACAAATTGCTTTTCTATACGTTCTGCCAAACACTCTACATTAACTTTCAAGTTTGGAGACTCTGCAGACAGGAACTTTAACAAAATTATTTCATCATCACTGGTCATTTGGGAAAATTGTAAAGGTATGCAAAAAATTAGAGCTGATTGTTGGAAAATGTGAATAAATTGTAATTTGTGCAAAATTTAATTGCCTACAATGTTCTGCTTTATTGACAGGAGAAATTCTGGTAAAATTATAAATGAAATAATATTTGAAAATATATATACATATATATACAATTTATATATTTTCTGATAAATTATAAAAACAATAAGAGTCTTTCAATAGCAATCTACTTATGCACATGTACATGATTTGCACAATGCTTATTCCTCTTCGAAATAATGAACCAAGATGGATTTCTTACAAATAGAATTTTGAGGCCCCTAGCCTTGGTTCACAATATAGATGCACTGATCTTGTTTGGCCATGTTGATCATCTTTGAAAGGCATCTCCCAGGTGACTCTAAAACAGTAAAACCATTAGAAACATCTCCCCTAGAGCTGTCTGGTATTGATTTTTCTGCTTCAGCTGAGACGTGAATCAATAACACTTCTTTGACAATCATCACTACTAAAGTGGGGTCACATTGTATCCCAACACTTCCTAGTATAAATCAGAGATATCACTGTAAAAGCCATGTTTTAACTCATCACAAGCTTTTTTTTTTAACATTAATAAGGAGTACTAATACGTCTAATATGTATGACACAGCATATTCCTTTGAAATGTAGTTTTACTCTGATCAAGGACTTTTGTCGAAGGCCGCTGATTCCTTTCAGATTGAATGCTACCTTGAAAAAAAAGTAACAGCTATAGAATAATCAGTGTAGCAAATTAAGAGCAATCAAGGTGTATCAAATGATATATGAGGTGTGTATATATATAAATATATATATATATCTTAAATTTCATGGAAAAATGCACGTATATGTATTCCTCATGTCATAAATCAGAATAACTATTGTTGTTTAGTTGCTAAGTTGTGTCTGGCTATTTTGCAACCCCATGGACTGTAGCCCATCAGTCTCCTCCATCCATGGGATTTCCTAGGCAAGAATACTGGAGCGGGTTGCCACTTCCTTCTCAGGGGATCTTCCTGACCCAGGGATAGAACCCATATCTCCTGCATTTCTTTCATTGCACACAGGTTCTTTACCATTGAGCCATACCAACATGCATGATAATATCAATATTTTTAGTGATATGGAAGAGATTATTAAAGATAATGGTTGGACTCAAGGGGAAAGAACTTATAAAAGTTTTTGGAAACCAATGCAATTGAGTATTGCAAATTTTGCCTAAAATTTCAATTCTTATCATATCCCTTGATAAGATGCTTCATGCATTTTTTTCCATATTATACCAAAGTTTTCATATAGACAGCAGCAATGATATCTTCACTAAGAGTATTAAAAATTATTCTATAAGGATATGCATCTAGTTAAAAAGCAATACACTTATCTTTCTTAATTTGTTTTTGTAACAAGTACCTGACTTTATAAAATTAAAGTTTTACATATGGAAGATTACTTGTGCTTTCCCAGGCTAGAGCACAGGGATCTTAAGTTTTGAAATTATTGATTAAATTAATATGAATCTTTTTACTAGAATAAATAGCATTAACTCAATACTTTTATAAGTGGATTTCAGATGTTTGACTTTATGTTATTGTAAAATGTACCTAAGGAATATAAGAATTCACACAGACACATACAAGGAAATGTATCTTTAGAATAGTGTTTATATATATACTGAATTATATGTATTACAGGTATATTGCCTTGGATTTTCTGTTTGAGAAAACTCAAAAATTCTTAGTGAAATAGCAAGAACAAACACATGTATATTTATATAAACATAGTGATTTTCTAAGTTATCTTTATTAATTTTTTAAATCACCTTCCATTTATATGTAAACTTTATAGATGCCTTTTCAAGATGACAGTTTTTGCTATTTCTTTGCCAATATCTATTAGAAATGTGTATTATGTACATTAAAATATTAGAATTATTATTTAATATATAGTTATTACATGTGTCACATATAGACATAGTAAAATATGAATGGTAAATATACATACATATATATATATATATATACACACACACATATATGCACACTACATATACACACATGTTCCAGATAGGAATAGGAGTTGTTTGTACTCAGTTATTATTTTTGTGTCTGTGTTTTAAATTGTGATTATTCTTACATGGAATATATTCAGTTTTATTATCAACAATTTTTTTTGTTAAAGTGCTAAGATGTGTTTTAAGTATTGTTTCAATGTTTATGCAGTTTTACATCTATACCTTTCATATATATACACATACATATTATGTGTATATTATAATGTATTAAATTATTCATAAACAAACATTTTTGTGTTGCTGTCTTAAATATCACTTTTTCATTCTATCTTCTCTCTACTAAAAAGTGTGGATACTATATAAAACTAGTAATAAATGTTAAATAAGATTGGTTAAATTAAGTGGAAACAATATTTGCTTCATGTACACATACATACAAACTAATATAAATACATTTGGAAAAGACATAATTTATTCCATTTGTAAAACTTCACCATATCTCAAAATGGTCATAATAGTACCACAGGAAGCTACATCCTATTTACCTAATGTAATTTAAATTTAAAAATGCATAATGAATAATTTTAAAAAGTCACATAGAAACATCCATTAAGATGTTCTCTTTAAAGAAGAAAAGGTGCTATTATTTCCTTATAGTCCCTCTTTATTAGTTTAGTCTAAAAATAGCCAGTGACTTGTTTTTCATTATGTGCAATGTCAAAGTGAACCGCCAATTTTGCAGGTGAAATGAATAGCTGCTTTGTTCAAAAATACTCTGGCAATCAGCTATGCATTCTGCCAAACCAGCATGCTGACCACCTACTTGGCTTGAGTCAGATGGCTATTTGGAAAGCTTTTAGTCGTTTTCTTTTTATGTGATGTAACTGCCCACTTTTCAGCATGACTCATTTATCATTTTATGCCAAAAACAGGATTATCTTGTATTTTTTCTTATCTTTCTGGAGAGTCTGACATGACTTTAATGTCAGTGTATTTCTTACTAGAAAAGAACACATGCGATATTTTGAAAACTGACTGAACTTGACAGCAGGAAATTTGACATTCAGAATATGTAATTTTCTAACCTTGCCCTGTGAGATACACGTGTGTTTACTTTTAGGACCTGGAAACTTAAAGCGTTGTATGTAACACCACCTAAGATTGCTTTTAAAATTCTTCAAAGTAAAATATAGAAAAACGAGGTCCATCCAGAGCTACAGGATGTGGAGAAAACTTCATAAGCACAGTTGCCATAAGCACTACAGAGACATGTCCTTTGCAATGTTTAATAAACATTAGCAATTAGTTTAATATTACTCATAAATTTGGAAATTGAAAATCCAGTGGTTAACTATAAAGAAAATGTTGTTGCTTAGTCAACCAAGTGTGTCTGACTCTTTGTGACCACACAGACTCTAGCCCACCGGGCTCCTCTAGCTATTGAATTTTCCTGGCAAGAATACTAGAGTGGGTTACCATTTCTTTCTCCAGAGGATCTTCCCTACCCAGGGATTGAACCCAGGATTCCTGCATTGGCAGATGGATTTTTACCACTGAGTTACTAATCTGTAAAACATGAAGAAAACGTAGTAAGAGCAAAAATAAAGTTATATTATTGGAAAGCACTTCAGCAAAGAGGAGAGATACTAAGAAAATGTAACTTATAAACAGATAGCCTCTCCCACATTCACTATGCACTCATCCTGTTTTCCCTCCTACCTTCTACTAGTCTCTCCTAGCAACATCGTTGTTTCAATTACTCTGTGTTAACTTAATTAGCAAACAAGAGGCCTAGCAGCCAACTCAATGTGTGGTTGAGAACTCCCTCCCCAGCATCTGGTTCAGGATCACATTGACAAGGATGGTATGGAGGAGAGAAATGACTAGTGCGTGTGTGCGTGCTCAGTTGGGCAGTCATGTCCAACTCTGCAACTCCATGGACTGTAGCCAGCCATGCTCTTCTGTCCATGGAATTTTACATGCAAGAATACTGGAATGGGTTACTATTTCCTACTCCAGGGTATCTTCCCAACCCAGGGATCAAACCTGTGTGTCTTGTGTCTCCTGCATTGGCAGGTAGATTTTTACCACTGTGCCACCTGGAATGTGAAGAAAATACATCTGAAAATACAGCTGCTCATGTAAGTAGAATTTGTGTCAAGAAATCTTCTCCAAGAGATCTGGAGGGCAGATATCAAAGAAAATAAAAAATCAGTTTCAGGATCTTTGTAAGGCAGGATGCAGTATCCAGATGTTCAGGCAGTTCTTCTATCCATATGTACTTTAAAGTCAACATTAAGCCTATACCTTTATTTTTTTTTTTTTTTTAGGAATTGAATTAACTGTGGGCTTAATTGTCCTTTCCACAATCCCTGTTTTGAAACACAGACAATGTCAAAAACATGACATATTATGTTGAAGCCAGTAATGTATGTTACTGAATGAGAAAGTGAATTGAATGGATGGAAGGAAAGGCCCTGACTGCTTGGCTTCTAACTTTATCTTTCATTCCTACAAGCTATATGACTTGGACAAATAATTTATACTGTTTTGATTTATCCTTTGCTAACTTAAAGATCATATGCCTAACTCACAAGATTGACATGATGGTTAATGAGATAATGTATATAAAGTGCTTAAAAATAAAGAGCTTAACCTGGCTTACAATGAAATACTCAGCCTATAGTATCTATTTGATTATTTAATAATAAAACATTATCAATTAATTAATGATAATTTTAATATTAATATTGGTATGAAATCTTTTTATCCTTGCTAAGTTAAAGTTGCTTTTGTCAACTTATTCAGAATATTTTTGACTAATGGAGTATAGAATGAAGTTTAGCAAAACGAAAATTTCTGCAAACTCATAGAATTTTGGCCTAGCACAAGATTTAACATCTAAGAATACAAATTCCTATTTTAATAATTTGGAGAATCGTGAATAAGACAAATCTATAAATTCTTTATAAATTCAAGTAGATGATTATGGGGGAAGTGATTAAAGACCATAATTGTAAATATTGTATAAGATTATATAGTCTATATTCAGTATTTGGAAGTTGTTGTAGGAAAGTATGTGATCTAGTGTGTGTGATCAATTGGAGTTTTATCAGTGAAATGTTTGTATATTACAAGGAAACAAAGGACATAACTCCTATAGACATACTCAAGGATCAGGTGGTTTTTTACCTGTCAAAAAGAATTTTGCAGAGAACAAAATGTCCAATTTGAGTCAAAATAATGTTTGTTAAGCCATCTCTCTAACACTGATTAAATTTTGCTTGCAATATTATGTAACAGCTAAGATTATGATCTTGTGAAAGTCGCTCAGTTGTGTCTAACTCTTTGCAGCCCCTTGGACTGTATAGCCTGCCAGGCTCTTCTGTCCTTGGAATTCTCCAGACAAGAATATTGGAGTGGGTTCCCTTCTCCAGGGGAATATTCTCAGCCCAGAGATCAAACCAGGTCTCCTGCATTGCAGGTGGATTCTTTACCGCTTGAACCACCAGGGATGCCCAAGAAAGCTAGAGTGGGTGAGCCTATACCTTCTCTAGGAGATATTCCCAACCAGGAATTGAACTGGGGTTTCCTGCATTGCAGGGGGATTCTTTACCAGCTGAGCTACTAGGGAAGCCTTATTGTGTCCACATACCTTTTGAGAAAATTTAAGAGCTATAGGGTGAGTCATATCCAGGTTCTATATCCTTGGAACTGCAGCTTCTGGATATGTCTACAAAGCACACACAAGCAGGCACATGCACCCATATGCACATGTGCACATTTATAAATAAATATCATTAAAATATAATAAAACCTTGGATCCACTGTACCCATTGTTATATGGAACTTCAGGTGAAATTATAGAGAAGCAAATTTTATACATTCAAGTGAACTGCATTTTTGTATTGTCTGTTTATACTCATGGACATTACTGCTTTGCAGTATCATAAGTTAATATAGAACTCAAAAGTTTCCCTAATGCATATATTAGTTTTAATACATTTAAGCCATTTTCCAGAATGACCAAGGAATGCCTCTTTGCCATAAGTTCTTTTATTACTCTATATCGTGCCTCCCATCTTGTCAAGAAACAAACAGTACAGGCTGTATTTTCCAACATATTGGTTGCTGGTTAGGGAATATAAAATTCCCATGAAACTATCCCTATAACCATGCACTGGCAAACTAGCTTCTAGAAGCCATTAAACACATATCATAAATCTGGCCATAGAAAATCTGTATAGGAATTGATGGAACACAGAGAATGAATTATGTATCACTGAACTGCTGAATGGCAAAGAAAGAATGCTCACTCAGATGCACATTGTATAGAGAAGAAATATATATTTTTATGTTAACCTGTGTATCCTCAATATTAAGCAACTGAAGTTGTCACAGAATATGAAAGATTGAATAACATTACTGTTTAATCAATTCAAGGGAAGCATTAGAATTCATAATTATAGAAATAATTACATTTTTGTTTGGATAAAAAAGTACAATAATTTTATAAATATATTATTGGAAATATACAAAGTATATTAATATTTATGTTACATGTAACTAGTTAAAGTGATAATCATTGAAGTACTAGAAATAAAACTTGGCTTATACTTACAATGGGAGTTTCTGTGGTGGCTCAGATGGTAAAAAATTTGCCTGCAGTGCTGGAGACCTGGCTTCTGTCCTTAGGTTGGGATGATTCCCTGGAGAAGGGAATGGTTACCCACTCCAATATCCTTGCCTGGAGAACTCCATGGACAGAGAACCCTGGTGAGCTACAGTCCATGTGATTGCAAAGAGTCAGACATGACTGCACAACTAACACTTTCACTTTTATAGTTACAATGAGCTCAGATCAGCTCAGCTAGTTGAGTTTTAGTTAGGAAAAAATGCATATTTAATTGCAGATGTGCATACACATATTTGGATTAAAATTGCAATTAATAACCTAATAATGTAAATATGCTAATCATTCTTTTTAAAGTTTCAGACTATATAATTTTTAGAAGTATGCATTTATTTATTATAAAAACATCCTAGAGTATATATTTTGTTTAAGGTTGTTATGGGAATTAGAGATCCTGATGAAGGAATTAGCTTGGTTGTACATGCCAATCACTTCTAGACTGCCTGAAGACCTGAAAAATTCATCTCAATCATTCAATAGATTTTAATTGTGCATTTCATTCTGAAAGATAGGAAGATTTGCCAAGATATTGGTTGAGCAGAGTCAGAAATATCTAAGCTTTCACAAGCAATGGAACCTTCTTATTAAGGAAAAACTATTGGAATATTGTCGGTTTACAATATTGTATTAGTTTCTACAGTAGAGTAAAATAAAGCAGTTATCCATGTCATATATCCACTCTCTTTTAGATTATCATCTTATGTACGTCATTGCAGAGTACTGAGCAGGGTTCCCTGTGTTACACAGTAAGCCCTTGTTAGTAAGTTTATGTATAGTACCTTGTATATGTCAATCCCAATCTCCCAGTTTACCCCTTAGCCCTTATCCCCTGGTAAATATGTTTGTTTTCTGCATCTGTAACTCTATTTTGTAGGTAAGTTCATGTGTACACTTTTTTAGATTCTGCATATAAGCAAAGTCACATGATACTTATCTTTCTCTGTCTGACTTACCTCACTCAGCATGACAGTCTCTAGGTCCATCCATGTCACTGCAGATGACATTTCTTTCACTGACTGAATAGTATCCCATCGTACAGATGCACCACGTCTTCTGTACCCACTCCTCTGTCAGGGGACATCTGAGCTGTTTCCGCCTGCTGGCTCTTCTAAACAGTGCTGAAATGAACATCAGGGTGCATATATCTTTTCAAATTATGATCTTCTCTGACAAAGAAGACATAATCACTAATTATTAGAGAAATGCAAATCAAAACTATAATAAGGTATCACCTCACACAAGTCAGAATGATCCATCAAAAATTTACAACAATAAATGCTGGAGAGGGTGTGGAGAAAAGGGGATCCTCCTGCACTGTCAGTAGGACTATAAATTGGTACAGCCACTATGGAAAACAGTATGGAGTTTCCTTAAAAAACTAAAAATAGAGCTAACATCAGTAATCCCACTCCTGGGGATATACTGGAGAATGTTTTCTGTTAACGAATTGATAGATCCTTACACAGAGGAAGGAGAAAATCATTTGCTAGTCATTTTAAGTGAATTTATTTGAATTCTCAAGGTGCTAATGAGAAAGACAATACATTTTTTTGATTATCAAAACCTAAAGAATAAAAGTATTTTAAATTTAAGGGACATTCAGATAACACATAAGAGAGAAACTTTATCTAGTTAAACTGAGCTGGTTCTATTATTGGAGAGAATAAATAAGATAACTAAGAAAAAAAATTCCTATTCTGGGAGTAGTATGAATTAAATGGTTAAATTAGACTTAAGGTCAATCACTATGTATAAATTTGAGTTTCAAATATGATATGACACTGTAACACAGTTTTCTATGTGTAAGAAATTGCATATTTTTTAAATTTTAAAGTCTTTTTTTAAGTTAAAAATTCAACTTACAAAAAATGTAGCCTATGTTCTCATCATTTTACTGTAAAGTTGATGGAGTGTCTTCCTTTCATAAACTCTTCTTTGCAACTTCAAGTGAAAATAGATGATGAAAGTGCTTATGTAAATCTCCATCTACACAGTGACCTTTACTACACAGAACCTACTATGTCCCAAAAATTTTATCTAGGGGCACCTATTTTTATGTCATTATACTACCATCCTCTTGCAGTGGAAATATGTAATATAAAAGGTTTAAAGCTAGAACTATAAAAATATAAGAGAAATATCTTTAAAGGACACAAGACTAAAAAGCAGGAATCTAAGTAAATAAGAATAAAAAGTGTTTAGATACAATGCCATTGAGATAGAAGGGAGCTTTGATGAGAATTTTAGGGGTCCTGTGTATCTGCTGACCAGAGGCCCTAGGGGTAGAGATCGTTTTAGCTCCTTAGCATTGTAGCACTTAAGAGTACTTTCTCTCTTTTCCAGAAAACATTAACTCTACCCTCCCCCACACAGCTAACACATGCTTATTAATGTAAGTTGACCAGTTACAGAAGTGCATGTGTCTCAGAGTTGATTTGCAGTTAACTGTATGTGATGCGTTGTACTCAAATGTTCTAAAAGTAAAGAGACTTTCTTAATCATATGCTAAATAACATAATGAATATCAATTAATCATGAACAATTTTTTTTGTTTTTTCTTAAGATCAAGTGAACAACAAGAAATAGTATTTGTTGTGGACCTTGAGGACATCCAGTGAAGTGAAATAAGTCAGGAGAGAGAAAGACAAATACCACATGATCTCATGTATTTATGGACTCTAAAAACAAACACCAAATATAAAATAAACTCATAGATAAAAAGAATAGATTATATATATGTACATGTATCTGTACACATAAACATATATAAATATATTTATGCCATTTGCTTTTAACATATAAAAATATATTTTTATAATTTAAAATTAAAGCATATTTTCAAGAAAAGAAGATATCTTGTCAGTTTTCCTCAAACTTGGATTTGAGATGTAATATCAAGGATCCACAATTTACCTTTTAGATGTGATTCAAAAATTACTCTTGGTTACTAAACATTTATGAGATAGAAAAGCAGAACAATATTGGAGAAGCAGAGATTTCAGAGACAGAAAGAACTAGACTAAAATCACAATTTGCCACTAATGTCAAGGAAGAAACTAGTCTCTCCACTCTTCGATTGAAACAATAGTGCATAATTACTTATAGAAGGGAATTGGTATGCTGCCCATTGTTTGTTGTCTTTCCTCAATGTCCATTCTTTTCTTGTTAGAGAAATAGAAAATTGTATATCCAGGAGAAGCCGAGGAGTCTCAAGAGGAATCAATAACTTTTATTTCTCTGCTCCAGGTCTCTGTACCTTATCAACCTTCTCCACCTCTGATTCTCAGGCATTCTTTGCAAGCTTATTGCAGAATACTCTCAATCTCATAGTCTGTACTTGCTTAGGCTTCAGGATCCAGAAAGATCCAGAACTGACTCTTTCTTATTTATTTATTTTTTGTTTGCTTGTTGTTGTTATTTTTTCCCAATTATTTTTATTAGTTGGAGGCTAATTACTTTACAATGTTGTAGTGGTTTTTGCCATACATTGACATGAATCACCCATGGATTTACATGTGTTCCCCATCCTGAACCCCCCTCCCACCTTCCTCCTCCTCCCATCACTCTGGGTCATCCCAGTGGACCAGCCCTGAGCACTTGTCTCATGCATCCAATCTGGGCTGGCGATCTGTTTCACACTTGATAATATACATGTTTCGATGCTGTTCTCTAAGATCATCCCACCCTCGCCTTCTCCCACAGAGTCCAAAAGTCTGTTCTATACATCTGTGTCTCTTTTTCTGTCTTGCATATAGGGTTATCCTTACCATCTTTCTAAATTCCATATATATGCGTTAGTATACTGTATTGGTATTTATCATTCTGGCTTACTTCACTCTGTATAATGGGCTCCAGTTTCATCCATCTCATTAGAACTGATTCAAATGAATTCTTTTAAATGACTGAGTAATATTCCATTGTGTATATGTACCACAGCTTTCATATCCAGTTGTCTGCTGATGGGCATCTAGGTTGCTTCCATATCCTGGCTATTATAAACAGTGCTTTCTTATTTAAAATTGCTGTGATCAAATGCCTTCAAATGCTTATGTCAATTCCTTCTATTCTGTTCTATTCCTATAATTCAGTGTGTCTCTAGAAGAGAAAACACATCTCTCTAGTTTAAGACATTTCTACCCCAGTGTTTTTCCTTTATTATTGTTGAATCTTTCACAGCTATTACTTACTCTTGAATAGAATTGTCTGCTGGTGGAGACAGAATTGGAAAATCTATAGTTTTCTGTATAGGTCAAAAAGTGAGGAAAAGGAGTAACTCCATGTTTCCAAATAAATGCTTTCCTTATGTAACTCCAAAGGAAAATTATGTATATCGATATACATGTGTGTATATATGTGCACACATACATATGTTGACATGCATTTTTGGTAACAAATGTTTTATGAAAGCCTACATATCAAGATTGCTGTAATGAATTTAAACATGAAATGTGACACAGTTCAAGTATCTTTATTTTACATTTACATTATGATTATTTGAAAAAAATCCCCAGAAGCATGTTGTTAAATGAGTCTTTAAATAGAGTCTAAGTGTATTTTTGCTGAAACATTTGTGCTTTGGTTAATTTTTGTAAGCCTCACAAGTGTGAGGGGGACAGGCTGGAAAGCTCTGGTGACAGGTGCTCTGCCACCTGCCTCCCTGTAATATACGGCTAGCAATAAAGCTAATGCTTTCCTCACTCACTGATCACCATGCACAGAATGACTGAAACTTTGGATGTGGTACAATATTTAAAAGACGGCATTTCAGATTCATGAATGCTTATTCTGAGAGCCTAACAGTTTTTGAAACTACCCTTTCTCAGTTCCTCTAGATCAGAAAAGAGAAATATATCTCACTGGGTAATAGTAATCATTTAAATATAGTGTGTTAAAATAATATATCTATACCTTATACACATTTATCGCACATACAGACACACACACACACATGTGCATGCATACATGGGACAATTTACCACACAATATTCCTAAGGCTTTTGATATATCAATGAATAAGATGAAAAAAAATCATATGGTGACTTTTTGTTTAGATAGCTATCATTTTCTTACTCAATTAAATAACTCTCATTTTATATTTGAGAACACTAAGGCATAAGTCTAGAAAGGAATCAGAGCCAGATCAGATGGTAAATGGCAGAGTGTGATTCAGACACAGTTTTATTTGACTCTAGAACCTGATAACTAATTGCAATATCACAAACTGTAGGTTTATATGAATCAAACTAATCATGAGCTATTTAACCTTTCTTTTAAAGTTTCTCATTCATGAATGGAGGAGGAAAACATTACAGAATTATTTTGAAACATTCAAATTATATGCAAATTATCTGGCACAATAGACTGCCCAGTGAATTTTAGCCATTAATTTTTCCTCTTTTGATTCTAAGTGATCATCACAGATGGCAAATAGCTTTCTTCTTGAGTGCTAACGTTTAACAGTAGTAGTAGCTGGAAAGACAAGCTGAACCCTCTGTATAGGCAAGAGTGTCCAGATAAAGTATGGATGCTTTCTATGATCAGAGATAGGAGAATATATTTTTCATTCCTCTAATAAATGCTAAGATCAACAAATGCAAATTCAATTACTTATTTTGCCTTGAATTTCCCACTACTAGCTTTGCAACCTGAAGAAAATGAAGGACTTTTTATTCACATGTAAAGGGGAATGGAAATAGTAGCAATTTCATAAGGTTATTATGAAATACAAATGAGATTAAAGTTATAAAATTACAAGTTGAACCTTCATATTTTATTTCATTATTCCTCAAACTGAGGTAAAAAAGAGGCAAGATGAAAGCAAAATCTGGAGAGCACAATGATAAGAGCTTTGGAAATTGGAAATTTGGAAGCACAGCAAAGTTTCAAAACTTGGAAGGGCAGAGAGTGAGTTTTAACTGGTTCAAAATCATGAATCACATCTATGAGCTAAGCAGTTAAAAGCCAAGGGAAAAACAACATCAACATATACTCAATAGAGTCCCCTTGAAAAACTTAAAATATTTTCAGAGCTCTGCTGGTGGGTGTGAATTGGAACTAAAAACTAGGGGATATATGTGAAATATTTTATTTACTAGCAAGGTTCTCACTTCCTTCAATCATTGTAATATCAGGAAAGGGAAGCACTAGAGATAAAATTAGGGATTTCTGGACATGGAAACCCTGAGGTTAGTGGGTGGCAGAATAAATGTATGGAAAATAGGGAGACTAAGAGAATATGCAGGTCTTGAGAAACCAGTATGCAGGTCAGGAAGCAACAGTTAGAACTGGACATGGAAAAACAGATTGGTTCCAAATAAGAAAAGGAGTGTGTCAAGGCTGTATATTGTCACCCTGCTTATTTAACTTATATGCAGAGTACACCATGAGAAACGCCGGGCTGGAAGAAGCACAAGCTGGAATCAAGATTGCTGGGAGAAATATCAATAACCTCGGTTATGCAGATGACACCACCCTTATGGCAGAAAGTGAAGAGGAACTAAAAAGCCTCTTGATGAAAGTGAAAGAGGAGAGTGAAAAGGTTGGCTTAAAGCTCAACATTCAGAAAACTAAAATCATGGCATCTAGTCCCATCCCTTCATGGTAAATAGATAGGGAAGCAGTGGAATCAGTGGCTAATTTTAATTTTTGGGGCTCCAAAATCACTGCAGATGGTGACTGCAGCCATGAAATTAAAATTACTCCTTGGAGGGAAAGTTATGACCAACCTAGACAGCATATTAAAAAGCAGAGACATTACTTTGTCAACAAAGATCCGTCTAGTCAAGGCTATGGTTTTTCCAGTAGTCATGTATGACTGTGAGAGTTGGACTATAAAGAAGGCTGAGCACTGAAGAATTGATGCTTTTGAACTGTGGTGTTGGAGAAAACTCTTGAGAGTCCCTTGGACTGCAAGGAGATCCAATCAGTCCATCATAAAGGACATCAGTCCTGGGTGTTCATTGGAAAGACTGATGTCGAAGCTAAAACTCCAATACTTTGGCCACCTTATGCAAAGAGCTGACTCTTTGGAAAAGACCCTGATGCTGGGAAAGATGGAGGGCAGGAGGAGATGGGGATGACAGAGGTTGAGATGTTTGAATGGCATCACCAACTCAGTGTACATGAGTTTGGGTAAACTCCAGGAGTTGGTGATGGACAGGGAGGCCTGGTGTAGTGCGGTTCATGGGGTCGCAAAGAGTTGGCACGACTGAGCAAATGAACTGAACTGAATTGAACTAATATACATATTCTAAATACTGAGATTTTTAATATTCTTCCCTTTGAGTCTCCAAGATCTTCACTCAGAACTGTAGTCTTCTAAAAGGAGAGTGAATGGTTCTTCTCCAGTGCATGTGATACTAAATAAAAAATCAAAAATTAAAAAAAAAAAGAAAGAAAATGAGTCTACTGTCAGTGAAGGGCACAGATAGCCAATTCAGTGAGAGTTTTCAATGAGATTCTTAGCAATGCATCATGGAACATGGTCAGAAAACCAAAGATCACCATACTTTTGATCAACGATTTTATCATAAAATATATAGAAAAACTGTCATAGGGACAAAAGACAGATTTGTGCAGGAAAAATAATTCAAACTATCATTAATATGATCAAAGAAAAATGATTCAGATGAAATCAAACTGAGAATTACGAAAGTGATTATTCAAAGGACAGAATTGGTTTTGTATATTAAAAATCTATACTAAACAACAACAAGAAAATTTGGGTAAAGTTTAGAATTTGAGGAAATATGCTGTAAAATAGAGTGATAAGAAAATGAAAGCAACAGAGAAGAATCTTAGAGCAAGAAATTATCAAAGGAATAATTCAAGAAAATTTTCCAGAATTGAAAAGTGTAATATCCAGATCAAAAGTTTATACACCACAAAAAATTTTAATTGATTGTCTTATGTACCTGAGCATATTGCAGCCTATAAAAGTTTATGCAAAGTTTTCAGTAATGTCAGTGATGATTTTTTGAAAAGTGAAAAGTATGAATTTTATTTCCAGCAAAAGTAATGCTTTAAATAAATCACCTATAAGTAGCATCCACAGGACATTAATGGAAACAAAAAAGACAATATATTATATCATGAACTGGAGAGGATAGAAAGTTTTCTCTATATAATAGAGGTAGAAGATAAACAGAGATACATTTTTACATCCTAATGTTAATTTCATGTCTAAAGCTAAACACTGAAAGATCAGAAGCAGCAGTGTAAGAATAGGCATAAATTTCTTTAAAATGAAGATAAATACATGTAAGCAGCTAAAGAGTTAAAATTAGTTATACCGGGGAAGAGGAAATGCAGGCAGAATCAGAGGACCCAATATAACTTTTCAAATTTGAAGTTATCTGCACATATGCTTTTAATCAAAGTACAACATACAAAATGAAGTAACAAACGGTTTTCCATAATATTTTACATATATAAAGACTCTCCAAATTACAAGATCTTATTATTATTATTGTAATTATTGTTACCATAGTCCTCATTGTGGGCCAGTATTCTTAAATACTTCTAAGAGTACGGGCAAATAATCTTAAATAAAAATGACATCAGAAGAAAAATAAATAAGAAGTACTGGACACAAATATAAGGAACACATAACTAGACAAGGATACAGGGCAATTTTCCTAGAGGAAGCCATGTTTTAATTGAAAACTGAATGAGAGGTAAAATTTCTTCAAATGATGGTTGAAAAGGTAAGATAAGGCTGCATTACTTACACAGAAGCTAGAGAGAGTATAACCCACTTAAGCGATTTTTAAAAGTACTATGGTTAAATCATAAGATATAAAATGAGGAAGTATTCAATTGAACAAACAATAGGGAAGAAGAAGTCAGAAGCCAGATCTTACATAACCTCGTAAACCATTACATCAGGAGCTGGGAAGTCATTGAAGCAGTATATATGAGAACAGTGAGTTTTTTACAAATAACACTAAGAAAGTCTAAAGTGATGTGAATAATAAATTAGTAAGTATTGAAACCAATTAGAAAGTTTTGTTTTTTTTTTAAGAAAATCTATGGTGAGATGACTGACTGTATAGCAATAGCAATAGAGAAGGAGATAGAGCAACCACTTCAAGAAAGAGGGTTCAAGAGTACATAAATCTCAAATATTTGGCATGCAAGGGCTTCGGGGATGGGAGAAAGAGGGGGGAAGAGAATTTCTGGCTTAGAAACCAAGGTGGATTGCAATATTATTCACAGCATGGGAAATGCTATAAAAGGAGCATATTTGGACTGTTGGAGAAGGCAGGGGAAAATTAAATTTTGATTTAATTTCACTGTGCTTACAATGCTTCCAGGTAACTCGAATATAAATTGAATTTAGCCAATTAAAACTCCAGAAAAAGTTGTAAGCTGTAACATATATTTGAGAGTCATCAGCATGTAGCTCACGATCAAAACCAAGAGTAGTACCTTTCCCAGAGGGATTCTGTGGAAGAGGGGAAAAAAAAGGAGGACAGGATACTTCTTAGAGAAGTCTAAGAAAAGGAGGGCAGTGGAAAACTAGGCATGAATAATTTCATAGATGCCAAAGGAAGTCAGTGATCCAAAGTGCAAGGAGTTTTCACTTCATATTTTAACATTTTAAAAGTAACATTTTTCAGACTCTTATTATTCATCAAATGTATTTTAGATTTTCTATTGTAGCCTGCAGATATGTGAGATGTTTGAGAGGAAAATAATCTATATTTTAGTCACCTCTCTGCTGCAGGTACCTAAAACAATAGAGGGTGACTCAATGAATGAACAAATAAATAAATAACTTGGATTAGTACTTTAGAAGATTAATTAAAAAAAGATTAATTTTAAATTATTGTTATTTTTAAGAAATATTTAGAATGTAGAATCAATTTCATTAATATTATTAAACCAGTTCAGTTCAGTCTTTCAGTCGTGTCCAACTCTTTGCGACCTCATGGACTGCAGCACGCCAGGCATCCCTGTCCATCCCCAACTTTTGGAGCTTACTCAAATTCATGTTCATCCAGCCAGTGATGCCATCCAGCCACCTCATCCTTTGTCGTCCCCTTCTCCTCCCACCTTCAACCTTTCCCAGCATCAGCGTCTTTTCAAATGAGCCAGTTCTTCGCATCAGGTAGCCAAATTATTATTAATTAAGTTTGTGTAATACAAATAAGGCACATGCATGCATACTAAGTCATTTCAGTTGTATCTGATTCTTTGTGACCCTATGGGCTACAGCCAGCTAGGCTCCTGTATCCATGGAGTTTTCGAGGCAAGAGTACTGGAATGGGTTGCCATGCCCTCCTCCAGGGATCTTTCCGACACAGGGATTGAATCCGCCCCTCTTACATCTCCTACACCAGCAGGAAGGTTCTTTACCACTAGTACCACCTGGGAGGCCCAAATATAGGCACATAGACTCAAATCTTCTGTGGTTTTTTATTAAAATGTTCAAATTTTCAAAAATTTTGCAAAAATAACCCCTCAGTTGTGAAATAGTTTAACCATCAATTTCCAGGGTGCTTCTGCCTATTATCTGGGCAAGCTTCTCATGATACAATTTTTTGAAATGTGTAAAGCATGTTTATAAACTGTTTATTCTGCAATTTAAAAAAAGAAATCATTACTTAACCGCAAAAGACCATCAAATGAATAATTAACTAAAATTCTTTTCTTTAGCTCCCCAAAATTTATGTATGTGTGTGAATGTAGATTTATGCAATTTTACCATGTATGTAGATTTGTGTTGCCACCATTGCAATTAAAATACAAAGTTATTCCATTACCATAAAGATTTCTCTGTGTTACCCTTCTATAGCCATACCATAATATAACCTGTGATCTTTTGAGACTATTTTTCCCTATTAATTGAATGCCCTTGAGAAGTATCCAAGTTGTTAGGTATATCAACATTTCATTTCTTTTTACTGCCAGTTAGTATATTATTCCATGTATGTATCACATTTTACCTGTTCATCTATTGAGGAAAATTATGATTGTTGACTATCAAGCAAAATTTCTATGAACAATTGAACAACTCTGTAAAATTTTTTTTTTTTGGAAATAAGTTTTTATTTTTCTGAGGTAAATACCTAAAGAGTGCAATTGCCAGGTCACATGGGAAGAGAATGTTTAGTTTAGGTTTTTTGTTTTGTTTTTAAGAAGCTGCCAAACTATTTTCCTTCAGTAATTCATTTAGAGTACTTCTTTTATTTCAGCATTGAAATACTCAACTTCACTGTCTTAACCCCATGGTTTCAGAGTAGAATTTCACTCTTATTCAAATTGTTTTTTCCCCTACCTGTAAGGTGTCTCATTTTCTATTATTTCTCACTATTACCCCATTGTTGAAAAATGGCCAATTTAATTCAAGAGATATTTTAAAATGAAGAAATAGTGTTCTGTTCATATTTGCTTTTGGTCAAGAGTGAACTCTTTCAGTTTAAGAAACTATGCAAACATGTGAGTTTACAGCATTTTTAACTGGCTCTTTCAGCACTTGTATTCTAAAAATACAGTCCCCAAATCTATGCTAACTTATAAATACGCAAGCTTTTATCTTCTTGGCATAAGGTAAAAGGCAGTAATCTCATGAGACACTTCTTTTTCCATCTCAATGTTTTTTCAAGTGATAAACCAAAACTGTGACTTTTTATCTGGCACTGAACTAACAGTGTGAGTCACAGGAGAGAAAAACTGTAGATGCTTATGACAGGAAGAGACATGAAATGAATGTACGGACAGAACTTAATGTTATAAGAAATAATGTTACCAGTTTTAAAAAATCACTGTTTTTTAAAAAAATTATCTTTGATATTTTTCCTGATTCTCCCACCCATAAGGTGAGGCCCTTATCACTAGCATACAATATACAAATACCAATATGACTTCAAAACAATGGTATCACCTTTTTAAGCGAAACTCAGCTAAATGAGTAAGTAACTCTTACCATTTGGAATTCTTAAAATTAGTCAGGGAAGGTTAGCTTATTAAATTCATAAACTGTGTTTTTAGAATCTGATTTTTGATTCAAAATATTAAAAAAATATATTTCAATAATATATATTGACTGCATATTTTGTGTCTGTCAAAAAAGAACTAAGAGTTTTACAAAAGTCACTGATAATAATCATAGCAACAATCATATGATTTATTACAGATGAAAAAAATTAAAGCAAAAATAAATTACATAACTCCTTATCTGACCAAGGATGATCAACCTGATAAATGAGACAGCCAGAAACTGAACCCAGATAGGTTGACTCAGTATCTCAACTCTTATGCCTTACACTCTACAGTCTCTTTAAAAGAGATACATGGGCAATTTTTCCATCAGCTTTAATGACTGAACTTGTAAGTAAAATAAACTTTTATGCAATAATGAGAACATGTAATATGAGAAAAAATTGACTTAAATATTTCTTCCCATTGGCAAATTATTAAGTCGTTTATGGCAATATGTCATATAATTATTAAAAATTTTTTCACCTTGTATTCCCAGTGTCTTTCTTTGTTTTGAAGTGTTCGTATTTCAAACTATCAGAGCATCAGCAGCTGAAAGGATTCAGGCCACAGTGAATAACGCTTTTATTTTAGCCTTTAAGAGGTCACTAAAATTGAACAGCACTAAATTTCATTCCTGAAATCACAGTGTCTGTAAACACAACACACTTCCACAGCTGGTTTTCTCAACTGGAGTTAGATTTGCATTTTGGAAATCATATTAAAGTGCTGGTAAGGGGTAAATTGGGCTTCTTATTTTGATCGAAAATTTTGGAACATAGAAGGAGTATGTTGTTTTTTAAGTATACTTTCAAAAAATTGCTTTTAAAATTATAATAATCTCCAAATATATTTCCAGACTACAAACAATGTAACACATTTCAGATAATAAAAGTGTTAATGTTTATTTTCTCAGAACTTCTAATAAAAATAGAAAAGAATGAAGAAGTTTAAATCTTAATTTAGTAAACCACTAAGTAAATACTTGAAGGATTCTTATTTGTTTCTTCCTGTGGGGGAAGAAAATACCTCCTATGATTTTCCAGTTTCTGATTATCTTCTATCCAATCCTATACAGAGCAGCTTCCCTGTGGTGAAAAAAATTGAGGACAGTCCTTATAATTATACAATGAAGGCTGTAGGTATTTGGGAAACTGATTTATTGTCAATAGGAGAATGCCATAAGGATCTCACATTCTTCTGAACTGGGACAACATATTGGCTTTCTTTGCTATTTAAAGTTAATTTTGTTGTTAATGTTGTTTAGCTGCTAAGTCATGTCTGACTCTTGCGTGACCCCATGGACTGTAGCGCACCAGGATCTTCTGTCCATGGGATTCTCCAGCCAAGAATACTGGAATAGGTTGGCATTTCCTTCTTCAGGAGATCTTCCTGACCCAATGATCAAACTGGAGTCTCCTGCATTGCAGGCAGATTTTTTACCACTGAGGCCCCTGGAATCTCATATTGTTTTGGTTGTTTGTTTAGTTTTTGTTTGTTTGTTATAATTCCATTTCATTAGGGTTGAATGAGGGGATTAGCAGCTTCAAAAACATATTTAGAGCTATACCATGGTGCTGTGCTCCAGGTCACAAAGAGAAACTTGCCAGAAACATTTCAGGACCAGATGACAGAAATGTAAGGTGCAACAATTGATATTACTTAAAGAGTATCCAGTTCACTAAAAGTATTGTCTAGTGCCTGATCTTTGTGGCTCGGTGGTAAAGAATCTGCCTGCAATGCAGGAGACGTGGGTTCAATCCCTGGGTCATTGAAGATCCCCTGGAGAAGGAAGCAGCAATCCACTCCAGTATTCTTGCCTGGGAAATCCCATGGACAGAGGAGCCTGGTGGGATATAGTCCATGGGGTCTCAAAAGAGTTGGACATAACTTAGGGAATAAAACAGTAACATTTTCTCCATTAGATTTCCTGTTGGCTAAAGCACTTTCTTTGAAAAGAAAGATAACTATAAGAATATTAATATCACTCAGGTAAAGTACATCTTAACTGTATGATGGAAAGAAAAACCTGAAATGATGATTAAGAGGACAGAATCTGGTTGGATGGCACAGACCCTGGGTGATACACATACACATGTTATGCTGGAGAATGAATTAGTGGGATGTTCACCTGTTGTAGTTGGCCTGAGATCTATCTTAGAGACTAAAATTCCTTCATGATACATGGGTTGTTTTGATGATAATAATACATTTCCATGGAGACAAGTATTAGTTTCAGATTGGCCAAGAAAGTCATCTGTTTATACTGTTTTCTGGAAGGTGACACTTTGTCTGACTAAACCATTGAGTTATGGAGAGTGATGCTTTGATTGGGTAGCCTATTTCAGTTTCAAAAAGGCTATAAATTGAGCTTTAAAATTCATAAATACAATTCCCAATAGATGTTTACCTGACAGTGATAAGAAATTAGTTCATTTGGACATAATGTCTAACTTGATTCTTTTAGAGATCAGTAAGGAAATGAAATTTACATTGAAACCACCAATTTAAAAATAAAGAATGAAATTATTTTTAGCAAATTTAAATAAGCTCAATATGATTGTACTCAAACTTTTCTATCAGTATATTTGGAAAATAATCATATTGACATTAAGATTTAAGAAAATTAAGTTAATCAATTCTTGATAAGTAATTAGAATTCTATCTGGCATATAAAAATGTTTAATGAATATCAATTATTATTTCTACATTTTTCTATACATTAAGGATCTAGGTTAAACATAATAGCTCATGGTGAAAAGTACAAAGAAAAAATCTTTGGAACTATATTCAAGAGCAAAACTCAATATTATGGGTGATGAAACATCCTTGTAATGATTATGCATTCTTTCATGTATTAATTTCATTTAACACTAAGCAAATATTATTAGAGAGTTTCCTTTGGGAGAGTAAACATCAAAAATGAAGGGAAATCCCTGGTGTTCCACTGCCTGTTTCTCAGGTTCAATCCCTGGTCAGAAAATTAAGATCCCACAAGTCTCAGCACAGCAAAAAAAAAGTTAAATAAAATTTTAAAAAGTGATTTATGCTGGGGAGAATAAGTTATTTTTAAATTTCCAATTAAGACAAATATTAGATGAATTTAAATGGTTTTTATAGAAGTACTACAATCCATTGGGCTTCCCAGGCGGCATTAGTGGTAAAGAACCCACCCGCCAGTGAAGAAGACATAAGAAATATGGGCTAAATCCCTGGGTTGGGAAGATCCCCTGCAGGAGGGCATGGCAACCCACTTCAATATTCTTGCCTGGAGAATCCCATAGACAGAGGAGCCTGGTGGGCTGCCCTTCAAGAGGTCACAAAGACTGGGACACGACTAAAACAACTTAGCAGCAGCAGCTGCAGCAACGAAGATCCTTCAGTTGAAAACCCCTAGAGAAAAACAGTAATGGAAAATTTTCTTTTGAAAATGAGATAAAATTACTGTTCCAGAAATTGGTAAATTTGAAAATAAAGTTGTATTCCACTAGAAAATAAACATTAGGTGGATAAAAGTCTTTAAATGGTATTTATACCTATATCTAGTCCTTACATTAATTAAGACTGTTGAATAGCTTCCTTACTGTCACTAAAAGATAAGGAGTTATAGTAACATATTCACCATATTTATTTTGTTTTTTTTGCTCACGCTTTACAAACATGGGCCATATTAAATATGAAACTTTAAGCCGTTATTTGGTATGGAAATTGCAGATCTGTCCTTACTTAGCATTCTTGAAATAAACATTTTAGCAAGGGCTAGAGTTTATACAACAATCTCACCTATTTAATAACAAATCTTTTTTTTTTTTTTTTTTTTAAGTTTATGCTTATGTCCAAGGAAATATAGCTAGTAACTAAAGGACATTGAATATTGGAGACTTTCTGGATCTTATCTTAGTGGTATGAGAATATTGCTAGTTTGAAAATAAGAAAACTTCAACCATAACAGTCAATAAAGAAAAATGGAATAACCGATTGTTATGGGAATCAAGATACAAAATAAAACAACATGCTATGAAACAGAATGAGAGATAGTAAGCAGAGAGAGAGGAAAAACTGTCTTACAAATGCCTGTCCTACTCAAGCTAAATATTCAAGCAAGTACATTGAGATGGATGAGTGCTTAACAAAACAGAAAGAAGAATCAAAAATGAAGAAGGCTATTAAAAGTGTACAGCTTCATAATTGGGAACATGTAGGCTGATTTGTTATAAGAAAATGTCCTTCCCTTTTCCTTTGTAGTTTCCCTTCCCTCCTGTCAAGACAGCCATTGTTGCCTGGCATTTTCTCTGTGTGTTTGTGGTTGCATAGTTGTGTGTTCATGTTACTCCCCAACCTTTCACAATTATTAGCCGCAGCACCCTGGTGACTCAGACGGTAAAGAATCTGCCGGCAATGCAGGAGACACAGGTTCAGTCCCTGTGCTGCGGTGATCCTGTGGAGAAGGGAATGGCTACTCACACCAGTATTCTTGCCTGGAGAACCCCGTGGACAGAGGAGCCTGGTGGGCGACAGTCCATGGGGTCGTAAGGAGCTGGGCACGACTGAGCAACTAACGCTTTCATATGACTCCAAATCCCAGCAAATCTTGTGACAGTGTCAGATTTTCATTTTAAAACCTAAAAGGATAACTCACTTCAGTCTTTGACATCAGCTGTTGTTAGGATTTAACACATTTTTCCCTTAGTACTTCGAGGCAAGAAAGATCATGACTTGTCTTTTTATGTTTAGATCTGACAATCATAAGTATAAGGAACGTCTGAGGGAAAAAAAAAAAAAGCACGAACGATCCTAAGGCTTTTTTGGATTGTCAAAACTGCATTGATATATCTGTGGTTTCTAGGCATGAGAACTATCAGATACTTCTTTTCGTTCTGTTTGACTCAGCAGTGGTTAAAAAAATGGCAATGTATTTGCAAGTGGTCATTAAAGACCATCCATTTACAGGAGGACAAAATTATTCTAGAAAAGTATTAGATAACACTTGCATATTTCTGTATTTCTCAAGGTAACAGTGGATTTTATAGAAATGGAATGTAGCAAGAATAGAAAAGAGAAAGAGAATCCTTAAGCATTTTCTTGAATAGAGGTCAAGAATAAATAGTAGCATCTTTTCTGGAGTTGTTTTATAAAAATAATTTTTATTTAACTTTAAAGTATATGTGATTTCTTTGTGCAGTATGTACAAAAAACTATAACAAAATGTAAGACTCAGTCAAACATAAATATTTTAAAATGGTAGTTGTATACTTTCATTGTAATTAATTAATATATGCAATCAAATTTAAAACTTACTATTTTCTTGAAAATATTGATTTGTGATTACTGCCACTAGATTATTTAATGACACACATAAAATACCTAATACTTTAAATAATAAACACATTTAGTTTATTCATGAATGTCAAGTATTATTCCAGTCACTCGAAAGCATACATGTACTGTGAGAAGTGATACAAAAGTATGCACATACATATATGTTTATATATATTTGTATAACAAACAGCATCAGTTATCAGCATTTAAAACTAGAACTCTTAAAAAGATGAAGTTAAAACCTCATATGTGAGTGTGAAAATCTCTCAGTTGTGTCCAACTCTTTGCAACCCCATGGACTATATAGCTCATGGAAATAGGCCTGAATACTGGAGTGGGTAGCCTTTCCCTTCTCCAGGGGATCTTCCCAACCCAGAGATCAAACCCAGATCTCCTGCATTGCAGGTGGATTCTTTACCAACTGAGCTACCAGGGAAGTCCTAAACTTTATATAGATAAAGAGTATTATTCCAAATACTTTTTTTAAATCTCTCTCTCTCTCTCTCTCTCTCTCTGTATATATATATATATATATATATATATATATATGAAATGAAAATTGCTTTCTCAAACATATTCTGAAAATTACTATATATATATACACATATATAAATATTATACCCCTTTTGGTAATACAAATTATTTAGGATTTTGGATAGGTATATCTTATATGATTTAAATGAAAGAAGTCTGTAAACAAAAGTAACTGTCACATTACTTTTGTGTTTTCATGTTTGTCAAGATTGTATTAAAATACAATGTGAAATACAAGTTTGTGACATAAAATGTAAAACTCCAGAGTTGCTCCAGAGTCAGAGAAGGATATCAACTGTTTTTAGAGATATCTATTTTTTATTGAATATTAAAATACTTTCTAGCTAGATCAGAATTAAGGAGTCATTCTTTCAAACAAAATGGCACAGAATACAGTTTGATTTCAAAAGGGTGTGTACCTACGTGCATGTGTGTGCACATATGCGTGTGTTGCACAGGAGTTAGGAGTTGTATAGAGTTAGGGAAGGATTAACAAAAGCAGAGAAATTTCAGAGACACAAAGCAGAATACTACAGAGTTACACACAGAAGGAGAAAAACCATTTCTGGTTAGTCAGTAAGGAGGAGCAATAGTAATTTTTAGAATATATTTGAGGAAGCAGCTTTCATTAGCAATGCATTAGATAAAGATACTTCAATAAAATGGATCTTGACCAATGGAGGACTTTCTGTGGTAACTTCCCTCATTGAAGAGGCTCATCAGAAAGTAAGATTGCAAGAAAGAAAAACTAGAGATATAACTATGAAAGAAACCATGAAAATGAAATATCAACACAGGAAATTATTGGAAATTATTGCCAATATAACTATGCTTTAAAATGTGCTATATTCATGTCTGTAATTGAATGTCATTTTTACTCCCTAGTACTGTGTACTAAGCAATATGTAATTGCTTTTATTTCCACCATAAAGTCCTTCTTTACATTAGGAATGTCTCTCTACACAAGCAGTATTGCAGACATACAACTGCATCAAGCATTCCTTGCTCACTAAGGTCTAGGTTTATGTCTCGGATTGGACTTTCTGTTACGCTGTTACCTGTCTCCAGTTACATTTCCTGCTCAAAATATCACTTAAATTGTTACTGTCATGCTCATGGCTCCTATGATAACTCAGGGTCCTAATTTTATGTCTCCCTCACCCATCTCTCTTAGGACTACTATAAAAGTCTTACATGCGTTTTCCACTATGGTCCCCTGTAATCCACTCTCCATAGAGCAACCAAGAATGTACTCTTTAAAATGTAAAATGTAATGTATTGACATATTTCAAATGCATCTCTAACTCTTTACTCTGAAAGCGAGATAATAGTATTTATATTCCAGTACTCACATTTTATTCTTTCTGGAGGTATTTCTCTGCTTTCCCCAGTAGCATATTGGACACCTGCCGACCGAGGGGACTCATCTTCCAGTGTCATATGTTTTTGTCTTTTCATGCTGTTCATGGGGTTCTTGAGGCAAGAATAAATACTGAAGTGGTTTGTCATTCCCTTCCAGCCATGAGATGAAAAGACATTTGTTCCTTGGAAGAAAAGCTATGACAAACCTAGACAGCATATTAAAAAGCAGAGACATTACTTTGCCAACAAAGATCCATTGTCTAGTCAAAGCTACGGTGTTTCCAGTAGTTATGTAAGGATGTCAGAGCTACACCATAAAGAAGGCTGAGCACTGAAGAACTGTGGGATTGGAAAAGACTCTTGAGAGTCATTGGACAGTAACAAGATCAAACCAATCAATGCTAAAGGAATTCACTTCTGAATATTCACTGGAGCAGCAAATACTGAAGTTGAAGATCCAATATTTAGCCATCTGATGTGAAGAACTGACTCACTGGTAAAAACCCTGAGGCTGGCAAAGACTGAAGGCAGGAGAAGGGGACAACAAAGGATGAGGTGGTTGGATGGCATCACCAACTCAATGGACATGAGTCTGAGCAAACTCTGGGAGTTCATGATGGACAGGGAAGCTGGGCATGCTGCAGTCCATGGGGTTGCAAAGAGGCTGAGCAACTGAGAAACAACATGTAGTAACGTCTTGGTAGATTGTAAAGACCAAATGTGTAAATGTAAAAAATGTAAATATAATGTTCAATGCTTCAAAACTATATACATTTATATCTGTAAAGATTGTAAATGTAAAGATCAAATAAATAAAGCAATTTTAAATTAAATGTTTTACAATGCTATTATACAAGAAAGGCAATGCCAAAGAATGCTCAAACTACCACACAATTGCATTCATCTCACATGTTAGTAAAGTATTGCTTAAAATTCAAGCCAGGATTCAGCAATATGCAAACTCATGAACTTCCAGATGTTCAAGCTCTTTTTAGAAAAGGCAGAGGAACCAGAGATTAAATTGCCAACATCCATTGGATCATCGAAAAAGCAAGAGAGTTCCAGAAAAACATCTATTTTTGCTTTATTGACTATGCCAAAGCCTTTGACTATGTGGATCACAGTAAACTGTGGAAAATTCTGAAAGAGATGGGAATACCAGACCACCTAACCTGCCTCTTGAGAAACCTATATGCAGGTCAGGAAGCAACAGTTATTTATATATATATATATACATATGTGTATATATATATATATATATCACATCTTCTTTATTCATTCCTCTGTTGATCTCTTTATGTACATTTAGGTTCTTCCATGTCCTGCCCATTATAAATAATGCTGCAATAAACATTGGGGTGCATGTGTTTTTTTAAATTATGGTTTTCTGTGGGTATATGCCAAGTACTGGGATTGTTGGGTCTCACAATAGTTCTATTTTTCTTTTTTAAAGAAATCTTCATGCTGTTCTCCATAGTGGCTATATCATGGACAATCTTATTTACAAAGCAGAAATAGAGACACAGATGTAGAGAACAAATGTACGGATACCAAGGGAGATTGGGACTGACATATATATAGTATTTATATAGTAGATACTAATAAGAACCTCCTGTATAGCACAGGGAACTCTACTCAATACTCTATGGTGATCTAAATGGAAAGGAAATCCAGAAAAGAGGGGTAATGTACATGTATGGCTAATTCACTCTGCTGTACATTAGAAGCTAACACAACATTGTAAAGCAGCTATACTCTAAAAAAGAAAGAAGATACGGGCTACAAGAACAGGCCCCAGGTGGCCCAAGCAAAGTGAAGTGGAAATGTAAAGCAACATAACTTCCTTTTTCATATACTTACTAGGACCAGTGCTAAGCCTTTGTGATAAAAATATAGAAATAAAAATCATGTTTAGTGCTTATAACAGCCCCATATGCTAGGTGATAATGAGTGTTAAAGAACAGAAAAGTGGAACATTGATATAACTGGCCAAAGGTCATGTACTGAGTAAGAAACTGTATCATAATTCAATTTTATTTGTTTGTAGTTTGATGTTTGCTTAGCAGAAATATATTTGCATCTGCATTTAGCGTTCATGACACAATCTCATTTAAAAAATCACTCTATTAATATTAAGTTGACCTATACTTACACAAACACTTACTCTGTCCTGTGTTAGAGTCCTTGAAATGGAATTCACAGTTTTCTTAGCATGGTTTAGTATAGTAGAGTTTCAAATACAAGCCAAATCAAAAACATAAAATGTGTTCCCTTAATATTATCTATAAATTCATGAATCAATGAGAACATAGAGTTTATATGAAAATCAACATATCAAGAGCCAGCAATACTTCCAGAGTTAGGGAGTTAAGTTTTCTATTCTTGTAAAGAGATCGGGGCAGCACAACATAACATTCAGTCTAGTCCACTCATTACACGTACTGGACCAGCATATTCATGCAAGTTTTGGAAGCATCATTTCCAAGATTCTAGAGGATTTTTTTTCCCCCCCCCGAGGGAAAGGTAGAAGAAAGTGTAGTTAACCCTTTCCATTGAAACTGATCTCTGTCTCTTTGTCCATGTTAATTGTGATGTTCAAGTGCCATCATCTCTGCTCTTCTCTGTTTTTAAAAATTACCTGATTCCCATTGAGCTTCCTTGGTGGATCAGTGGAAAAGAATCTGTCTGCCAATACAGGAGACATGGGTTAGATCCCTGGATAAGGAAGGTCCCCTGGAGAAGGAAATGGCAATCCATTCCAGCATTCTTGCCTTGAAAAGTCTGTGGACAGAGGAGACTGGTGGCTACAGTCCATGGGGTAACACAGTCGGACACAACTTAGAGACTAAATAACGACAATTATTTCCATTATGTTGAGCACTCAGAGTGCTGGTGTGTCTCAGATAATAAAGAATCTGCCTGCAATGGGGACCCAGATTCGATCCCTGGGTCAGGAAGATCCACTGGAGAAGTGAATGACAGGCTCCTCCAGTATTCTTGCCTGGAGAATTCCATAGACAGAAGAGCCTGGCGGGCACTGACTATGGGTCTCAAAGAGTCAGACATGACTGAGTAACTAACACACACTCAGCACTGTAACAGCATCTGATATGTTTAGTTTTGGACTGCAGAGGAGTAACTTTCACTGAACTTCTTAGGAATGTGAATACCTTCCACAGTGCATTCCTTTTTACCTTTAGGAAATGGTCTGTTCTCTGGAATCTCTTGTAAAACCTAAACTTCTCCTAGATTTTCTGCCTCATAAAGTATATTCACTCTAGAATCCCCAATTTCTGAGCCTTTTAGTCTTCTCTTTCATGGCACTCTGCCATAACCACCTCATTCAGTGTACATCTTCATTTCTTCATGTTTCTTCCTAGAAACATGTTTATTGGGTCTTTGCCAGCCAGTCAATATTTTATGGATTCCAGGAAAGTTCTCACAAATCAATATACCCTCCCTTATCCAACATTTCTTCCTAGCCCTTCCTGACGCATCTTCCTCACAAGTTTCGTCCCACCTGTATTCTGCTAATATATGCCAGTGCACTTTGATTAGCTCTGTAGTTGCTTTGGGGTGTAGTCTCCCTTGTTCTCTCTTCCAGGCTCAGCATGTTGCATGCCAGTTTATTTTCTGGATGTATGAATGAATAAGCAAACCTTTGTAATAGTGTATTTTGGAGCAAAATATATGTTTTCTAGCCAGGGAAAAAATCACATTTAAAAATTCTCAATGCAAACTTTGTGTGTATGTGTGTGTGTATTCTTTTCCTAATTTTCCAGAAATGTGTATAAAAAATCCATAACTTCATGTAAAATATCCATACCTTTTAACATATTTAATCTGGCATTCAGTCCAGCTTTGTACATTCTACTTCAGGAAATGGTGAGAACCCAATCCTGAATCAAGTCCCCAAGCATCAGCCAAGGGGCAACTCACAAGCAGTCCTTTCTAATAATTACAATCTTGGACCTGCCTCATGAAGCATATTCTGCACAATGATCTTTTAGAATTGGCATCGGTAATTACTTCATTATAGCTTAATGTGTGATGTTATCCGTGATGATAACCTGAAGTCTGTTTAACTCAAAATCTTTACTGTTAGTTGTAGTGTGATTATAGGCATCAACTGAGAAGCAAAGATAAACAAAAGCATATTTCTACTGTATTTAGATAATTGGTTAATGTTGATTGTTTGCCATCTGACCTCAGGTTAAGAGAAACCAAATGTTTGTGTTTTTGTTTTTTTTCGGATACTTACTTTTAAATTGTTAAACATGAGCAATCTGCCTGTGGCATGAGCATTGCATTACTAACACCACGTGCCTAGAGGTCTGCACAGCCCTGGAAAGATGTTCTTATCTGATGATGCTCAAAGGTGCAGGTGTGTGCTGAAGACAGTGCATGCCTCACTGCAGGAGATCTTCATTTTTTCATGCAATTGAGAATCTCTTTCTCATCATTCATGTGCATGCCTCTGAAGCAAAGAAACAGTTCTCCTTTTCTTGAGATGAATGAAGCATTGCTACCCTATGCATCAGTAATAGCAACTTAACATTTATAATAATTACACAGAAATCAATACCTCTGCTGCTCAGGCTATGTCTCAACAGAGTAGGCAGAAGAAATGTATTTAAAAGATGATAATGATCAGCTGAGTCAAAGAAAATGACACTACCACTTCAGTTTGATTGCAGGAGATATGATCACTTAGGTGGTACTATTATCATAATCATTATTTTATTTTAGGCCATGTACTTTGGCAGATCATATCGCATAGCATGTGAATGTCTGAGAGTATAGGTATAGAAAATCTCAGTGGGATTCTTAAATTTGTATCACTTCTCTTCAAGTGCTATTTTAATTGTTCTTTCTGTTTTTCATGCATTTTAATGTAAACATTTAAAATAAACAGCTGAAAGCTAGGTGTGTAACTTTTGAGTAATATTAATACATTCCTATTCCATAACTACATATGAGCAACTCTCTAAAATAATTTATAGTTATCTCTATCCAATTTCTAAAATACTTTTCTAAGTGGTTATTTAGTGTCCTGGCCTCTGGTTGGTGAATTCTTTCTTGTGTTTCTTATCAAATCAAGATATACTTTGTTCAAGTGTGGTAACTGAACTGTCCAGGAAAGCCAATGGTTAAAATAGAATTACATGGAAATAATCAAGCTTATTCAACACTGATATATAGTCAGAAAAACTTTATGTCAGTTGAAGTCTTTTAGAACATAGAGAATAATAAATTATGAAGTCTGTACAGGACTTCTATTTAGAAGGAAAAGTAAATCAAAATAATGAAAATTATGGTTTGAAAATGTTATCTTTTGTGGAACTTGAAAACCATGCATAATGAGGATATTTTATGGTCTCTTTAATCGTATTTTAAAATTGGCAGATTAATTTGGATTAAATTTAAGAAAATCTTCCCTTTCAGGCATTCAATCAAATGGAAATCTTACTGCTACATAATCAAATCTATTTTAATCTTAATGAATAACTAAAAAATATATTTACCATATCACAGAAAAATGCAACTCAGGTCAAAGGAATGTCCTTATTCTTTCTCAGCTATTGAACTTATAAACGATCTGATGCCTCAGTTTCCTTACACACACACATACACAAAAGAATCCATTGAAGTAAAACAATTAAACCTCATTAAAGCCCTTTTTTGGTCAGTGTTACAGTTTCCAACATTTTTTATCAGTCTTTGTAGTATTCAAAAAGGGCCTTTATGATCATTATTTCATTTGATCATCATCACTGTAAGGGAGACTAGCAAGATATTATTATGCATATTTTAGAGATAAGAAAACTAAAGTTTTAAAAGGCCGAAGAAAATTTTTATAGGCTAAGAATCACATTCACTGATGGTAGGCAAGTAAATGGAAGCACTAAGAAAGAAGTTGAGCCTTATAGTCTTGAAGATCAGAGTGATTTCTTTAAATGTTGACAGTGTCTGTGTCCATGTGTGTACATGTGCATGTAAAACAAATTCAGTTAATAGAAATAGAGACAGTGTAGACTTAAGAATTTTTTTTAATTTAAAATCCTATCCTGATTTTTTATATCTTTTAATTTAAAAGCTACTTTAGGCTCATTAGCATGTTATTTTGCTTGACAAAATATTTCTTATATTTTATAGAACATATAAGCCATATATGTTTCACTATTTAGCTGAAGGGTTTGGCTGACTTAATGTAATCTCTTAATGTTTAAGGCATGGTATTAACTTGCTAGGGCTGTCATAACAAAATACCACTGGGTAGTTTAAGGGACAAATACATATTTCTTACAGTCGTGGAGGCTGGAAATCCAACATACATGTGACTGCAAGTTTGGTTTCTCCTGGAGCTCTTTCCTAGGCTATCGGAGGCTTATCACTGCCTCTTCACCTGGCCTTTCCTCTTTGTGTGAATGTGCCTGCTATCTCGTGTTCTTCTAATGAGGACATCTGTCAGATTGCATTAGGGCCCCACCCTTAAGACTTCATTCAATTTTAATTACCTTTTTAAAGGCTATATATCCTAAAATAGTGACATCATAAGCTACTAAGAATTAGGACTTCAATATATGAATTCTTTTTTGAGAGTGGGAGCAATTCAGTTCATAATGGTGCTGAATCTAAAAAATGGTTTCATACCCGACATCTATATTCCAAAATTAAAAGAGATTAAATATAGGTGATGATTTATTTACTTTTCCAGGAAAAAATATTTAAGTAAAAAAAGACAGTAAGCTTAGATGTTAGTGATGTATTATATTAGTGTTTATAATTTTAAAACGTTGTTGATTAATAAGTATGTCAAACCATTATTTCTCATTTCACTAAATATTAATTCATATAGTCACATTAGTGGTGCACATCATAGAGTCGTGTAATGATTATTTTATGGTTAGTTTCCCTGGACAATTATTTTAAAAGTTCTCTGCACAAAATCCTAATTGCCCTCCACCCTCCCCCTATGTATTTTGCTGACTAGCTAATAGTCCTAAATGGACACCAATCTACTTTCCTTGTACTTTGTTCTCTCTGAACCCTTCATATGAGCATGATCTCAATTTTTTCCTTGTAATCACCATAACATTTGTCCCTGCCCTTTGGTTCTCATGTAACAAAAATCACAGTCCCTTTACAAAGGTTCTGTGTCCCATTGTCTTTCAACTTTTCAGGGAGATTGTACAGATTTATTTTACTTTGGCCTGTACCTTCAAAGCCTAATTCTTGATTATCCCTTCCTGTTAACACTGAAACATATTCAATCTCTCCTATATAAAAATGTGCCAAAAACAAAAGATCTAACTAATTCTGAAGTGAATTGTTATTATCTTGGTGCAGTGTTCAAAGTTCACAACTCTATACAAGACTCTATCTCAAAACGTCATGTGGCAAATTTGCCACTCCAGTGTCAGAGACACTTGAGAATGCTAACACTTATGCCAAATTTCTGATGCAATGATAAAACTTCATAATCTCCAAGCTCTGGGTTCCAGAACTGCAAACGGTTTGATGCAGAGAAAGGAAACGGTTTATATCCTCAGTGCTTTGTCAGGGGGAATACAAATAACAGAACACGGACAGGTGAAATTCAAAGATGGACTATACCCAAGTCTCAAAATGCCTGCATTAAATAATTCTGATGCTTGGCCATGTCGTATTCCTAACAATAAGACTTCACCCTAGGCCCTGTGGTGCAGGATGGAGAATAGATGCCACTGTAAGCTCCCTGTTTATGTACTGTTGTTTACAGACCTCTCCATCACCTACAATTCTCTTCTTTCTCTGTGTAATATCATCAACCACATCAAGGAACTGCTTCAGAAAACAAAGCATTCTATGTTACACTATATTTCTAATTGAATTTTTGAAACATATAGTCCAAAAGTATACTCATGTTTCCCATATGTTCAAAAGTAAAAGGCTCGGTACTCTGATAATACCTGTTTACCAATCTCTCATAAGATACTATTTACTTCAAAGCATAAATCCTTTAAAAACACTTTTATAACATGATCATGTGTCTACCTATGAGTCACAATAATAAAGAATGTTCTATCAATGCTAGTTAACAAAATTCGCTCAATTTAATCCAGATTTGCAAGAGAGGAAACTGACCTTTTTTTGTCATTTTCTCAATAATATTTGATGAGCGTCAATACTTGTTCAAGCTTCCATGTATGACCATTCAACCTTTAGACTCTATTGAAAGCAAAACTTTTAAAAATGAAATCAATCCAACAGATATTTTCTTTCAAGTTATTCTTAAATGTCTTATCCTGAAGAGTTACTTCCCTTCTTAGGTAAAAAATGAACTCTATAAGAGAAAATATCAAAGGATAGCCAATTATGTTATTTAGTTTTACTTACACATAACAAGTATTTCCAAGAGACACACAGGTAACATTTATTTGTCCTCACAGATGGGGTTGTTAGTTTGAATCATGTACCTCTTCTCATTTTATTTTTCTCTTTTCATGATGATATAAGGCAGCCTCTTTGTTATTCTCATGAAGCTTTGCTTGAACATGATAAAAAATGCAAATATTTGTGAGGTTAGAGCTATTGATGGCTTGCCCTTTATCTAACATTTCAAAGAATACTTTTCAGCGAGTAAGACATTCTCAGAGATAATTATATTAAAAAAATATCATCTTAAGTGTAAGGCTTTTGTTGTCTCTTGATTTGTTTGGTGCAATGGTATTTTGATATTTAGTACAGTGGTTGAGGGCATAGGCTCCTAAATAAGCTAGACTCAACCAAAATTAGTTAATACAAGTAAGGTGCTTAGAATAGTTTTTGTACATTAAGAGCAGTAGACAAGAATTAATCAATTGTTAGTATTGTTTGAGGCAGAGAACAACCCAATTTGAAGTTATTATGTATTTGTGTACATGTTTGAATATAGATACATGTCATGTGTTGCTAAGGCATTAACTAAAGTTTTCTTAGTAGTCTTACTAGTTTCTTCTTTTAGTAGCCAGTATTTTCACATAAGACTGCTTGTTAGCCTATAGGTTCTACAAAATTTTATTAGTATTATGAGTTTCATGTTCAAGAAAGAGGATAAAGGTGTATTTTTTTTTCAGTGTATTTGTTTGTTTCTTTGTTTTTTCATTTATTTTTATTAGTTGGAGGCTAATTACTTTACAATATTGTAGTGGGTCTTGTCATACATTGACATGAATCAGTCATGGATTTACATGTATTCCCCATCCCGATCCCCTCTCCCACCTCCCTCTCTACCCGATCCCTCTTGGTCTTCCCAGTGCACCAGGCATGAGCACTTGTCTCACCATCCAACCTGGGCTGGTGATCTGTTTCACCATATATAATATAATGTGAGGAAATAAACCACTCTTTTATTTTTGTAAATTGTTGTTTCATCCATTTACACGTCACTAAGGTAAACGTAAAGTTGAACATCCTCAGCAGTATTCCACTGTAAAATGGCAAAAGCATTTACCTACCAGCTGGGCCTGACATGTCTGTCTAGAAGGCCGCAGTACATTGCAGTGTAGGTGGCTAAGTTTTCCATGGTACCTGTCCCTGTTGCTTTAACACATGATTCCAAACAGTTCCTTTATTGAACTGTCTTCAATTACCCAAATTTGAAATTGTTGTCCATGTTCTGCCTGAACCCGGAACAGAATGATGACTTTTTTATTAGGAGCAGCCCCAGGAAATGCCCCCTTGCGGTTCTGGGAGTAGGCTGCTCACATATTTAAGTGTGTTAGTCATTCAGTTGTATCTGACTCTTTTGTCACCCCATAGACTGTAGCTGGTCAGGCTTCTTGTTCCATTGGATTCTCCAGGCAAGAATACTGGAGTGGGTTGCCATTTCCTTATCCAGGAGATCTTCTTGACCTAGGGATAGAACCCAGGTCTCCTGCATTGCAGGTGGATCCTTAACTCTCTGAGCCACGAGGATTATTAAAATAATCCCATTTTCTAAAGAAAAAGAGACATAGGAAATTTGTGGCCTCTGGTGATATCATAATTACACAATTTACTAACATTTCTAGGATGAGAAGCATTGCTGGTGGAGGGAGAGACAAAGGGATAATCAGATATCTGATTTAAGAAAATAACAAAAGTGCTAAATGCAAATAGAAACCCTTGCCCACCAAACCTTCTTTTCCGTCCCCTATCTGGACTGACCTACTACTCCTGAAGTTTGTGTACATTAGTACATATAAATATGTATACATATATATGGGCTTCCCAGATGGCACTAGTGGTAAAGAACCCAACAGCCAATGCAGGAAACATAAGAGACTGGGTTTGATCCCTGGATTGGGAAGATCCCCTTGAGGAGGGCGTGGTAACCCACTCCAGTATTCTTACCTGGAGAGTCCCATGGACACAGGAGCCTGTTGGACTACAATCCACGGGGTCATAAACAGTTGGACACAACTTAAGCAGCTTAGCATGCATGCACACATACGTGCATGTATTCCAAATTAACAAACACATTTGCTTTGTGCTTGTTGAAAATGTAAACAAAATATAAATGAAAGTCTGTATTCTTTCTAATTTCCTTTCTTACTTTTAATTCAACATCTAAAAACATCATTTTGGAGAAAAAATTAAAAAAAAAAAAAAAAGAATCCATTTAGTCAAAATAACAGCAGCATTTGCCTGAATTATAATATGTCATGAAATAGAGGAAAACAGATTAATGAGGTTTTGTTCTAACTACATCTTCTTTTATGTGATTTGTATTTCATGAACCTCATAAATGCATATAAATCACAAGGGAACATTATGAGAGCTTTTATTTTGACTTGTAATCAGAATTACTAAGTAAAGACTATATAGTTATATTCAATATTCATTGAATTATGAAGTAAGGCTGTCTCTAAAATCTTAGAGGCACATGAAAAGATGTTCAACATCATTAGCCATTAGGGGAATGCAAATTAAAACCACAATGAGTTATTACTACATTTATATTAGAATGACTAAGTTTAAAAAAATAATAAAAATGCCAAATGTTGGAAAAAATGAAAAGAAGCAGTATCTCATGTGCATTGTTTATGAGATGTAAAACGGCATAGCACTATGGAAAGTATTTCAGCAGTTTCTTATAAAATTAAATATGCATTTATCATAATAACCCAACAACCATATTCTTGGGCATTTATCCCAGAAAAAAAAAAAAAATGTAATTTGTATTTGCACAAAAGCTTGAACACTAAGGTTCTTAACAACTTTATTTTTAAAAGCTCAAAACAGGAAACACTGACAATTTCCTTCAACAAATGGTGCAAATGGTGAAAATGGTGGTATACCTTATGCAAATACATCCATACAACAAAATGCTACTCAGGAATAAAAAGGAACCGATTAATGATGCATGTAACTACTTAAATGCATTTTAAGGACATTATACTTAGGAAAAAAAGCATCCAATCTTAAAGGTCTACATATTGTGCAATTTCACATAGTACCTTTGAAAATTAAATTATAGAAATGGAGAACATATCAGAAATTAACAAAGGAAAAGAACAGTGGTGGGGCAGATGAGTACAGTTCTAAAGGGGAAGTAAGGGCGTTTCCCTGTGGTGATGGGACAGTTTGTATTTTGACTGTGTGGGATCACATACATATACACATGGGATCAAATTAGATAGAGAAAGGAGTACGTCAAGGCTGTATATTGTCACCCTGCTTATTTAACTTACATGCAGAGCATACATCATGAGAAACGCTGGGCTGGAAGAAGCACAAGCTGAAATCAAGATTGCTGGGAGAAATATCAATAACCTCAGATATGCAGATGATAGCACCCTTATGGCAGAAAGTGAAGAGGAACTAAAAAGCCTCTTGATGAAAGTGAAGGAGGAGAGTGAAAAAGTTGGCTTAAAGCTCAACATTCAGAAAACTAAAATCATGGCATCTAGTCCCATCCCTTCATGGCAAATAGATGGGGAAACAGTGGAAATAGTGTCAGATTTCATTTTGGGGGGCTCCAAAATCACTGCAGATGGTGATTGCAACCATGAAATTAAAAGATGCTTACTCCTTGGAAGAAAAGTTATGACCAAACTAGATAGCATATTTAAAAGCAGAGACATTACTTTGCCAACAAAGGTCTGTCTAGTCAAGGCTATGGTTTTTTCCAGTAGTCGTGTATGGATGTGAGAGTTGGATGGTGCAGAAAGCTGAGCACCAAAGAATTGATGCTTTTGAACTGTGGTGTTGAAGACTCTTGAGAGTCCCTTGGACTGCAAGGAGATCCAACCAGTCCATCCTAAAGGAGATCAGTCCTGGGTGTTCATTGGAAGGACTGATGTTGAAGCTGAAACTCCAATACTTTGGCCACCTGATGTGAAGAGTTGACTCATTGGAAAAGACCCTAATGCTGGGAAGGATTGGGGGCAAGAGGAGAAGGGGACAACAGAGGATGAGAAGGCTGGATGGCATCACCGACTCAATGGACATGGGTTTGGGTGGACTCCGGGAGTTGGTGATGGACAGGGAGGCCTGACGTGCTGCGATTCATGGGGTCGCGAGGAGTCGGACACGACTGAGAGACTGAACTGAACTGATGCACACACACCACTAATGCTAAAGAATCTGAAGTTGAACAGTTCTATGAAGATGTACAAGGCCTTCTAGAATTAACACCAAAAAAAAAAAAAAAAATCTCCTTTTCATCATGGAGCACTGGAATGCAAAAGTCAGAAGTCAAGAGATACCTAGAATAACAGACAACTTTGGCTTGAGTACAAAATGAAGCAGTGTAAAGTCTAACAGAATTTTGCAAAGAGAATTCATTGGTCATAACAAACACCCCCTTCCAACAGCACAAACGATGACTCTATACATGGACATCACCAGATGGTCAATACCGAAATCAGATTGATTATATCTTTGCAGCCAAGATGGGGAAGCTCTATGCAGTCAACAAAAACAAGACTGGGAGCTGACTATGTCTCAGATCATGAATTCCTTATTGCCAAATTCAGATTTAAATTGAAGAAAGTAGAGAAAACAACTCGGCATATAACATATGACATAAATCAAATCCCTTATGATTATACAGTGGAAGTGACAATCAGATTCAAGGGATTAGATCTGATAGACAGTGCCTGAAGAACTATGGACAGAGATTTTTAACATTGTACAGGAGTCAGAGATCAAAACTATCCCCTCAAAAAAATAAAATAAAATAAATAAATGGTTCAAGGGAAAATGGTTGTCTGAGGAGGCCTTACAAAGCTGAGAAAAGAAGAGAAGTGAAAGGCAAAGGAGAAAAGAAAGGATATATCCATCTGAATGCAGAGTTCCAAAGAATATCAAGGAGAGATAAGAAAGATTTCCTAAGTGACCAATGCAAAGAAATAGAGGAAAACAGTAGAATGGGAAAGACTAGAGGTCACTTCAAGAAAATTAGAGATACCAAGGAAACATTTCATGCAAAGATGGGCACAATAAAGGACAAAAATGGTGTGGACCTAACTGAAGCAAAATATATTAAGAAGAGGTGGCAAGAATACACAGAAGAACTATACATAAAAGATCTTAATGACCAGATAACTGTGACAGTGTGATCACTAACCTAGAGCCAGACATCTTGGAGTGCGAAGTCAAGTGGGCCTTAGGAAGCACCACTATGAACAAAAGTAGTAGAGATAATGCAATTCCAGCTTAGCTATTTCAAATCTTAAAAGATGATGCTGTGAAAGTGCTGCACTCAGTATGTCAGCAAATTTGGAAAACTCAGCAGTGCCCACAGGACTGGGAAAGGTCAGTTTTCACTCCAATCCCAAAGTGCAATGCCAAAGAATGTTCAAATTACCACAATTTTACTCATTTCACATCCTAGCAAAGTAATGCTTAAAATTCTCCAAGTTGGGCTTCAATAGTATATGAAACAAGAATTTCCAGATTTTCAAGCTGGATATTGAAAAGGCAGAAGAACTAAAAAATCAAATTGCCAATATCCACTAGATCATAGAAAAGCAAGAGAATTCCAGAAAAACATCTACTTCTGCTTCATTGACTACACCAAAGCCTTTGACTGTGTAGATCACTACAAACTGTAAAATTTTAAAGAGATGGGAATACCTGCCTCCTATGAAACCTTTATGAAGGTCAAGAAGCAACAGTTAGAACCAGAAATGGAACAACAGACTGATTCAAAATTGGGAAGGGAGTACCTCAGGTCTGTATGTTATCACCCTGCTTATTTAATTTAATACAGAATGCATCTTGTGTAATGTCGGTCTGGATGAAGCACAAGCTGGAATCAAGATTACTGGGAGAAATAATAATCTCAGATATGCAGAAGACACCACTTTTATGACAGAAAGCGAAGAACTAAAGAGCCTCTTTATGAAGGTGAAAGAGGAAAGTGAATAAGCTGTCTTAAAACTCAGCATTCAAAAAATGATCATGTATCCAGTCCCATTTTTTCACAGCAAATAGATGGGGAAACAATGTAAACAGTGACAGACTTTATTTTCTTGGGCTCCAAATCATTGCAGATGGTCACTGCAGCCATTAAATTAAAAGATGCTTGCTCCTTGGAAGAAAAGCTATCACAAACCCAGACAGTTTATTAAAAAGTAGAGGCATTACTTTTCTAACAAATGTTCATAGAGTCAAATATATGGTTTTTCCAGTAGTTATGTATGGATGTGAAAGTTGGACCATAAAGAAGGCTGAGCGCCGAATAATTGATGCTTTTGAACTGTGGTGTTGGAGAAGACTCATGAGAGTCCCTTGGACTGCAAGGAGATCAAACCAATCAATCCTAAAGGAAATCAGTCTTGAATTTTCAATGGAAGGACTGATGCTGAAGCTGATGCTCCAATACTTTGGCCACCTAATGCATAGGACTCACTCATTAGAAAAGGCCCTGATGCTGAGAAAGATTGAAGCCAGGTGAGACAGGAATGAGACTGGACATGATGGTTGGATGGCATCACCAATTCAATGGACATGAGTTTGAGCAAGTCTCTGGAGATGGTAAGGGACAGGGATGCCTGCCTTGCTGCAGTCCATGGAGTCACAAAAAGTCAGACATGACTGGGCAACTGAACAACAACAAAATGCACACACACAAATGAGTGCATGTAAACACTGATGAAAACTGGATAATGTGTTTAGTCTATAAAATACTGTATCATTATCTATTTTCTGGTTTTGATGTTGATCTACAACTGTATGGGCTTTTCTGGAGGTTCAGATGGTAAAGAATCTGCCATCTGAATGCAGGAGACCCCAGTTCGATTCCTGGCTTGAGAAGATCCCCTGGAGAAGTGAATGGCAACCCACCCCAGTATTCTTGCCTGGAGAATCTCATAGACAGTGAAGCCTGGTGGGCTACAGCCCCTGGGGTCCCAAAGAGATGGACATGCCTGAGCAACTTTCACTTTTCACTTTTCCTCCTATAGCATGACTGCCCATGAAAGAGTGCCAGGGCTCATTTTCTAGTGAGTCTTACCGACTTGCTGAGCAAACCACTTCTTATGGCCTAACCTTTGCACACTAGAACTTTCATGTGAACTTCTTGACTACGTAATATAGTAGTTTCTGTGACCCACCTGCATTCTTTTGCAAGCATCTCAGCCACAGGTGGCTGTTGCTTCTGCAGATTAGCTCCATTTTACATGTGACAAGTTTCTTTGTCATGGTTGCTTACTCATGTGGTAGCCACACTGGCAGATTCTTTACCATCTGAGCCACCAGGGAAACTTAATACTTAATAGGTAATACTAATTATACAATAATGACGATGTTAATTATAATGAATCATAAGGGACATAAAATAACTTACAGAATTAAGTACTGATATCAATTATTATTTCTCATGCTTCTTTCAAATGAATCAGTATTCCATTTAGATGCTGGATATTTATTTGTGGTTGCGGATTTCTTTCTTGGGTCAAAATTATGAAATAATTGTGCCATTATTTACTAACAAATGAGTGTTTTACAGATATGTGGTATTTATGTGGAATATGTTGACTTGTTTCTCTATTTATGATTATTTGCTTTCCTCCATTGTTTTCATTACTTGGTTAGTGAAAGCAAAGTAAATGAAGAAACACAAAATTTTGATTCACAATTCATCATATATCACAGTGTTTGTGACTGGCCAACTTAAATAGATTCTGTTTCAGAAAAAAAAATAAAACAAGAAAACTTTAATAAGACCATAGTCTGATCAACATATTCTGATAATAATACATAGATTTAGTTCTGTGTTATATTAACTTTTGTTTTCTATGGCTTGTCAGAATATCTTTAAGTCATGTTAACACTAGATAATCAAAAGAGTCCTAAGAGAATAGATTTCAGACTGAGTCCTTCTGGGTCTCTAGACAAATCTTGGCTACTCTTTGAGGAGCCTTTGGAATTCATCTGTGAGCATATCATCTCATTGTAAGGCCCCATTTTCCCCCCACCACCATACAGCTGCAAAATTAAGATGATGACCAAAGTTCTCTACAAAATATTAAGGATGCTCCTGGAAAGTTAAAACTTACAAGATTCCTAGACTCTGAAAAACTGAGAAATCTTTACTGTTAGTTTAATATGATATGGCACACTCTAAATAAATCCCTGGGACTAAATTCTAGCAACAAATGTAAAAAACAAGTAGTATTTATCAAGAATAAAAATATTGTGTGATATAAAAGCAATGTTAGAGACATATAAAAACTAAAGATATATCCTCTTTTCACTCTTAAACAGTGGTGAGAATTAGATGAATGTATTCTCATTTCTCCTTTGATAATATCAAATGAATGATATTCTTCCCCTTGATAAAGTCTTGAAAAACGGGTTATTCTTCCTGTAAAATTAAATGTTTTAGACATGTTATTTGCCAAATATAAGGTGATGTTCTAGATTGCAATCTACAGATAATCTATACTAACAACATAATGATAGTATTATTTTTTTTACCATATTCTGTCCTTTGTGTTGTAAGTGAATTATAAAATGTTTATCAATTATAAATCCATCATGAAAAGGGGGAAGAGAAAAGTCTCAAAAGCATTTTTAATGAGAAAAATTTGATTAAATAAGCACTATGAAGAAGGTAATGAATCAAACCTAAATAACAAAATGGAACGACTCTTCTGGGATTCATATAAAAGTATTTATAGATGTGGTTTTTTTACAGTTTGTAATATAAAAGAGTAAATTAAAATAACATTTCAATAGATTTGTAACAATATGTTGCAATAAAAGTAAAGTGAATATGTTTGCTTAATTTGAATTTACATTTAACTGTTTCTTAACCTGTAAAAACTTTGGTTAGTAACACATTTCACCTCATAATCAAATAACATCATCCAAATGAATTTAGCCCACTTAATTCCCTCCCCCTCCCCATACACACAGTTTCCCTAACAGTAATACTTTCATTAGTGTGGTTCATTTGTTGAAATTATGAGCCAATTTGTTTAGTCACTGTTTTGTCCAACTTTTTTGCAACCCTATAGACTGTAGCCTGCCAGGCTCCTCTGTTCGTGGGATATCCCAGGCAAGACTATAGGAATGGGTTCCATTTTCTTCCCCAGGGGGTATTCCTGACCCCAGGAATTGAACCTGCATCTCCTCCACTGACAGGCAGAACCTTCACCACTGAAACACCAGGGAAGCTTTATGATCCAATACTGATACATCATTTTAACTTAAGTCTATCTTTTACATTAGTCTTCATACTTTGTGTTTTCCATACCGGTTTTTGCAAGTGTAAAAATGACAAATGACATGTATCCTCCAGTACAATGTCATACAGAATAATTTTACAGCCCTATGCAAGCCTTGAGCTAAGCCTATTTTTCTCTCCTTTCCTCCCCATGAACCCCTGATAACCATTGATCTTTTAACTGTCTCCATAGTTTTGCCTTTTCCAAAGTATTGCATAGCTGGAGTCATACATCGTGTAGCTTTTCAGACTAACTTCTTTCACTGAACAATTGATGTCTAAGATTCTTCCATGTCTTTTCATGGCTTGATAGTTCACTTTTTATTGCTGAATAATATCCAGTTGTGTACATGTATCACAGTTTGTTTATCCACACACTTATCTTGTTTATTTCCAAGTTCCAGCATTACGAATAAAGTTGTGATGAACACTTTCATGCAACTTTTGTATGGACCTAAATTTTCAGCTAATTTGAGTAAATATCAAGGAGTAGCATTGTTGGAATGTATGGTAAGAGTATGTTTAGTTGTGTAACACACTGCCAAAATGTCTTCCAAGGTGGGTTCTGCATTTTGCATTCCTACCAATAGTTAGAGATCCTGCTGCTTCACATCCTCACCACCATTTTTTTTTGTTGTTGGTGGTGGTGTTTCAGATTTTAGTCATTCTAATAGGTGTGGTAGTTATCTCATTGCTAAAATTTGCAATTCTTTAACATGTGTTGCTGAGCCTCTTTTCATTTGTAATGTATGTCTTTGATTAGGTGTCCAAATCTATTTCCAGTTTTTAAATCAGGTTGTTGCTGTCTTGTTGCCTACTTAAGTTTTCTTTGTATACTTTAGATAATAGTCCTTTATGAGACATTTTTGCAGATATTTTCTCTTACTCTTTGACTTGCTTTTTAGTCTCTTAATATTTTCTTTTACAGAGTAGAATAATTTCATTTTAATGAAGTTCAATTTTTTTTCTTTTTCTTTCATGGATTGTGCTTTTGGTATTCATCTAAAGGGTAATTATCAAACACAAGGTCATCTATTATGTATCCTATGCCATCTATCAGGAGTTTTATAATTGTGCATTTTACATTTAAGTCTATGAATTTGACTGGATTTTCTGGAATATTACAAGGTCTATATCTAGATTTATTTTTGCTCATGTGGACTTATAGTTGTTCCAGAACCGTTTGTTGAAAAGACCATCCTTTCTCTATTTAATTGTCTTGGTCAAAGATCCGTTATCTATATTTGTGTGAGATTATTTCTGGGTTCTCTTTTCTGTTCCATTAATATATTTACTGTGCTCCTGACAACACTATATTGTTTTGATTATGTGGCTTTGTAAGTTTTGAAGTCAGGCAGTGTCCATCCTTCATATTTGTTCTGCTCCTCTAAAGTTGCTGATATTCTGGTCTTCTGATTTTCCATGAGAATCAGTTTGTCCATATCCAGAAAATAACTTGGTGGTATCATCATTGTGATTGCAGACATCTTGGCAATACTGAGTATTCCTATCTATATACATGAACTATCTCCATTAATTTGGCTCTACTCTGATTTGTTTCATCAGAATATTATAGTTTTCCTCAGATAGACCTTTACAATTTTATAACACTTATACATAAGCATTTTATTTGGGGATACTAATTTCAATGATATTGAGTTTTAGTTTCAAATTTCAGTGTTCACTGATGGCATATAAAAAAGCAATTGACTTTTGTAGATTAACTTTTTGTCTTTAACTTTTTATAGATTAACTTTTTGCTACTTTGCAACAATCACTTTTTAATTCTAGGAGTTTCTTTTCATAAGTTTTTGTAATTTTCTGTACAGAAATCGTGACATCTGCAAACAAAGACAATTTCATTCTTTCTTTCCCTCTTTTTTATTTCCCTATTTTTATTTCTTTGTCTTGTTTTGTTGCATTAGCTAGAACTTCCAGTAAACTGTTGAATAGGAGCGGTGATACCAAGCATCCTTGTTTTGTTCCTTATCTTAACAAAAAAAGCATTTAGTTCTTTGCCATTAAGTATAGGGTTGACTATAGGAATTTTTGTAGATATTCTTTATCAGTTGGGACAGTTCCCCCTTTATCGCTAACTTTTGAAGAGCTGTTATCATGAGTAGGGATTGAATTTTGTCACTTTTTCTCCAAATTTGTTAATAAAAACTTATATTAAAAAAATATTTGCCTGTTGGTGCAACAGAATACATTAACTAAATTTCCAATGTAGAATCACCCTTACATATCTGGAGTACATCTTGCTCCATTGTAGCATATAATACTTTTTATACATTGCTGCTTTTATCTGTTAATAGTTTGTAAGGGAGTATTGTTCTAGTTGGTGATACATCTGCCTAGTCACCATGACTCAACCTGTTCCTTAATCTTATCTTCAATGAGATAGCTCATCTCAGTTTGGGTACACAACTAGTTATATGGATTGCTTTTAACATCAACTAGTTGAAACAGCAACTAGTTGTTCCAGAAAAACATCTATTTCTGCTTTATTGACTATGCCATAGCCTCTGACTGTATGGATCACAACAAAGTGTGGAAAATTCTGAAAGAGATGGGAACACCAGACCACCTGACCTGCCTCTTGAGAAAACTGTATGCAGGTCAGGAATCAACAGTTAGAACTGGACATGGAACAATAGACTGGTTCCAAATAGGAAAAGAGTACATCAAGGCTGTATATTGTCACCCTGCTTATTTAACTTATATGCAGGGTACATCATGAGAAATGTTGGGCTGGAGGAAGCACAAGCTGGAATCAAGATTGCCAGAAGAAATATCAGTAACCTCAGATATGTGGATGACACCATCCTTATGGCAGAAAGTGAAGAGGAACTAAAAAACCTCTCCATGAAAGTGAAAGAGGAGAGTGAAAAAGGTGGCTTAAAGCTCATCATTCAGAAAACTAAGATCATGGCATCTGGTCCCATCACTTCATGGCAAATAGATGGAGAAATAGTGGAAACAGTGTCAGACTTTATTTTTCTGGGCTCCAAAATCACTGAAGATGGTGATTGCAGCAATGAAATTAGAAGACGCTTACTCTTTGGAAGGAAAGTTATAACCAACCTAGACAGCATATTAAAAAGCAGAGACATTACTTTGTCAACAAAGACCCATCTAGTCAAGGCTATGGTTTTTCCAATAGTCATGTATGGATGTGAGATTTGGACTATAAAGAAAGTTGAGCGCCAAAGAATTGATGCTTTTGTATTGTGGTGTTGGAGAAGACTCTTGAGAGTCCCTTGGACTGCAACGAGATCCAACCAGTCCATTGTAAAGGACATCAGTCTTGGGTGTTCATTGGAAGGACTGATGTTGAAGCTGAAACTTCAATACTTCTGCAAGCTGATGCGAAGAGTTGACTCATTTGAAAAGACCCTGATGCTGGGAAAGATCGAGGTCGGGAGAAGGGATGGCAGAGGATGAGATGGTTGGATGGCATCACTGACTCAATGAACATGAATTTGGGTAAACTCCCGGAGTTGGTGATGGACAGGGAGGTCTGGCGTGCTGTGGTTAATGGGGCCACAAAGACTTGGACACAACTGAGTGACTCAACTGACTGACTGAACCCTCACTAATTTTATTTGTGGCAATTTAGGAAATATACTTGGCACTAAAAAGATCAAGACCTCCTTCAAAACCAGAGAACAAGCATTCCAGAAGTTTGAACTTATGGGCATTTGTATTTTATGACTGAGAGAATCTCACTGAATTATAAAATAGTATGGTAAACAGTGGAAGCATTCATAGTTCTAAATGGTTTATTGTTTACAACTTATAAATAACTGAATAAATATACAAGCTGGTGGTTGTTTAAAGAAATAAATCTACCTAGTAATTACATTTTAGTGTCTTGATAAATATTTAATTCATTATAAAAGTTGATATTAGTCTCATTTATTATGCTTCTTGCCATAGGAGTAAAATGAGTAAAAATCAACAAATTATTTCTCAAATGCTTTGAATAAGTTGTCATCAATGGAAGTGCCAAATCAGACAGACATAGCAAAGCATTAAATATTTAGACAGTTCCACACTCTTGTTTGAAATGGAAAAGACACACTTCTGTGCTTGCAACTTAATGCAAATCTTACATAATTATGGAGGATTGTATACCTTCTTCCATAAACTTAAATTATTTTCCTTCATAATGAAATATAATAGTAGCTCTTCACATGCTCACATATAATAAAATAGATAACAAATATTATTAGCTAGTAATTGCTATTAAGAAACTTTTAAATACCCATTAGATAAAACAAATTGAAGATCACAGTAGTGTTAAGAAATAACACAAATTTAAAATGGCTTCATAAATGTAATTTAAATATAATATTTTAATATTATAATTTTAATATATACAATGATTAAATATATAGTATTTTTCTACATTATTATTTTAAAATAACACATACATCTTGCTTATTTAAAAATTTTATATTAGCCAAGGGATTCAGTGATCTGGCTGTACTATATAAAATAGACTATTAACAGAACATTTGACCAAAATTTTCATTTTTTTGATTTTAATATACTGCAATGAGAAGAAAGGCAATATACAGTACAGTTTGGGTGGAGATGCAGAGTTTGATATGCAACTTTTACCCATGAAACTCCTAGCAGTAGGTCTTTGACCAATATTTGTACTAAACGGGTAAATCTATTTTCCAGAAGACAGAACTCAATGGAGATATATATTTTTAGACTAAGAATACTGCTCTCCTGTAGAAATTGAGGTATTTCCCAATTAAAAACAAATAATTTTGGGCTTTTTGTAAAATACCTGTAAACAATAGGTAGTAACAGAATAACAGCTGTCATACCTAGAAAAGTCCTCATGTCTTCTGTACACCACAATACCCATTCAAATCACCCATATTATCTACCTTCTTTCTGAACTGAAACTATTTTAGTTTTGACTCCTAATTTAACCTCTTCATGGACAACTTGAATTAAAGGGACTAATTCTTAGAAAAGTATAACCTTCCAAAACTGAACCAGGAAGAAATAGAAAATCTTAACAGACCCATCACAAGTAAGGAAATTGAAACTGTAATAAAAAAATTTTCCAACAAACAAAAACCCAGGACCAGATGGCTTCACAGGTGAATTCTACCAAAAATTTAGGGAAGAGCTAACACCTATCCTACTCAAACTCTTCCAGAAAATTGTGGAGGAAGGTAAACCACGAAACTTATTCTAAGAGGCCACCATCACCCTAATACCAAAAGCAGACAAAAATGTCAAAAAAAAAAAAAAAATCTACAGGCCAATATCACTGATGAACATAGATGCAAAAATCCTTAACAAAATTCTAGCAAACAGAATTCAACAACATATTAAAAAGATCATACATCATGACCAAGTGGTCTTTATCTCAGGGATGCAAGGATTCTTTAATAATCACAGACCAATCAATACGATACACCACCTTAACGAATTGAAAGATAAAAACAATATCTCAACAAATGTAGAGAAAGCCTTTGACAAAATTCAGTATCCATTTATGATAAAACAAAAACAAAAAACCCTCCAGAAAGCAGGTGTAGAAGGAACATATTGCAACATAATAAAAGTCATATATGATAAACCCACAGCAAACTTTATCCTCAGTGGTGAAAAATTGAAAGCATTTCCCCTAAAGTCAGGAACCAGACAAGGGTGTCCACTCTCACCACTACTATTCAGCATAGTTTTGGTAGTTTTAGCCACAGCAATCAGAAAAGAAAAAGAAATAAAAGGAATCCAGATTGGAAAAAAAGTAAAACTCTCACTCTTTGCAGATCACATGGTCCTCTACATAGAAAACCCTAAAGATTACATCAGAAAATTACTAGAGCTAATCAATGAATATAGTAAAGTTACAGGATATAAAATTAACACACAGAAATCCCTTACATTCCTATACACTAATAATGAGAAAACAGAAAGAGAAATTAAGGAAACAATTACATTCACCATTGTGACAAAAAGAATAAAATACTTAGGAATAAACCGACCTAAAGAAACAAAAGACCTATATATAGAAAGTTATAAAACGCTGATGAAAGAAATCAAAGATGACACAAATAGATGGAGAAATACAGTGTTCAGGGATTGGAAGAATCAATATAGTGAAAATGAGTATACTACTCAAAGCAATCTATAGATTCAGTCCAATCCCTATCAAGCTACCAACAGTATTTTTCAGAGAACTGGAACAAATTATTTCACAATTTGTATGGAAATACAAAAAACCTCGGATAACCAAAGCAATCTTGAGAAAGAAGAATGGAACGGGAGGATTCAGTCTGCCTGACTTCAGAATCTACTACAAAGCTACAGTCATTAAGTCAATATGGTACTGGCATAAAAATAGAAATATAGATCAATGGAACAAAATAGAAAGCCCAGAGGTAAATCCACACACCTATGGACACTTTATCTTTGACAAAGCAGATAAGAATATACAATAGAGAAAAGAAAATATCTTTAACAAGTGATGCTGGAAAAACTGGTCAACAATGAAACTAGAACACTTTCTAACACCATACACAAAAATAAACTCAAAATGGACTAAAGATCTAAATGTAAGACCAGAAACTATAAAACTCCTAGAGGAAAACATCAGCAAAACACTCTCTGAAATAAATTACAGGAGGATCCTGTATGACCCACCTCCCAGAGTAATGGAAATAAAAGCAAAAATAAACAAATGGGACCTAATTAAACTTAAAAGCTTTTGCACAACAAAGGAAACTATAAGCAAGGTGAAAAGACAGCCTTCAGATTGGGAGAAAATAATAGCAAACAAAGCAGCTGGCAAAGAATTAATCTCAAAAATATACAGGTAGCCCATGCAGCTCAATTCCAGAGAAATAAACGACCCAATCAAAAAATGGGCCAAAGAACTAAACAGACATTTCTCCAAAGAAGACATTCAGATGGCTAACAAACACATGAAAAGATGCTCAACATCACTATTTATCAGAGAAATGCAAATCAAAACCACAATGAGGTACCATCTCACGCTGGTCAGAATGGCTGCTATTAAAAAGTCTGCAAACAATAAATGCTGGAGAGGGTGTGGAGAAAAGGGAACCTTCTTACACTGTTGCTGGGAATGCAAACTAGTACAGCCACTATGGAGAACAGTGTGGAGATTCCTTAAAAAGCTGGAAATAGAACTGCCATATGACCCAGCAATCCCACTTCTGGGCATACACACTGAGGAAACCAGAATTGAAAGAGACACATGTACCCCAATGTTCATTGCAGCACTGTTTACAATAGCCAGGATATGGAAGCAACCTAGATGACCATCAGCAGGTGAATGGATAAGAAAGCTGTGGTACATATACACAATGGAATATTACTCAGCCATTAAAAAGAATGCATTTGTATCAGGTCTAATGAGGTGGATGAAACTGGAGTCTATTATACAGAATGAAGTAAATCAGAAAGAAAAACACCAATATGGTATATTAACACATACATATATGGAATTTAGAAAGATGGTAACGAAGATCCTATATATGAGACAGGAAAAGAGACATATATATAAAGAACAGACTTTTGGCCTCTGTGGGAGAAGGTGAGGGTGGGATGATTTGAGAGAATAGCATTGAAACACGTATATTATCATATGTGAAATAGATTGTCAGTCCAGGTTTGATGCATGAGACAGGGTGCTCAGAGCTGGTGAACTGGGGAGATCCTGAAGGATGAGATGGGGAGGGTAGAGGGAGGGGGTTTCATGATGGGGCACACATGTACACCCATGGCTGTTTCGTGTGAATGTATGGCAAAAAAAAAAAAAAAAACACTACAATATTGTAAAGTAATTCAGTTCAGTCACTCAGTCGTGTCCGACTCTTTGTGATCCCATGAACCACAGCACGCCAGGCCTCCCTGTCCATCACCAACTCCCAGAGTTTACTTAAACTCATGTCCATTGAGTCGGCGATACCACCTAACCATCTCATCCTCTGTCGTCCCCTTCGCCTCTCACCTTCAATCTTTCCCAGCATCAGGGTCTTTTCCAATGAGTCAGATCTTCACATCAGGTGGCCAAAGTATTGGAGTTTCAGCTTCAGCATCAGTCCTTCCAATGAACACCCAGGACTGATCTCCTTTAGGATGGACTGGTTGGATCTCCTTGCAGTCCAAGGGACTCTCAAGAGTCTTCTCCAACACCACAGTTCAAAAGCATCAATTCTTCAGTGCTCAGCTTTCTTTATAGTCCAACTCTCACATCCATACATAACTACTGGAAAATCCATAACCTTGACTAGATAGATCTTTGTTGACAAAGTAATGTCTCTGCTTTTTAATATGCTGTCTAGGTTGGTCAAAACGTTCCTTCCAATGAGTAAGCATCTTTTAATTTCATGGTTGCAGTCACCATCTGCAGTGATTTTGGAGCCCAAAAAAATAAAGTCAGCTGCTGTTTCCACTGTTTCCCATCTATTTGCCATTAAGTGATGGGACTGGATGCCATGATCTTAGTTTTCTGAATGTTGAGCTTTAAGCCAATGTTTTCACTCTACTCTTTCACTTTTATCAAGAGGCTCTTTAGCTCTTCTTCACTTTCTGCCATAAGGGTGCTATCATCTGCATATCTGAGGTTATTGTTATTTCTCCTGGCAATCTTGATTCCAGATTGTGCTTCCTCCAGCCCAGCGTTTCTCATGATGTACTCTGCATATAAGTTAAATAAGCCGGGTGGCAATATACAGCCTTGACGTACTCCTTTTCCTGTATGGAACCAGTCTATTGCTTCATGTCCAGTTCTAACTGTTGATTCCTGACCTGCATACAGGTTTCTCAAGAAGCAGGTCAGGTGGTCTGGTAGTCCCATCTCTTTCAGAATGTTCCATACTTTATTGTGATCCACACAGTCAAAGGCTTTGGCATAGTCAATAAAGCAGAAATAGATGTTTTTCTGGAACTTTCTTGTTTTTTCGATAATCCAGTGAATGTTGACAATTTGATCTCTGGTTCCTCTGGCTTTTCTAAAACCAGCTTGAACGTCTGGAAGTTCACGGTTCACATATTGCTGAAGCCTGGCTTGGAGAATTTTGAGCATTATTTTACTAGCATGTGAGATGAGTGCAATCGTGTGGTAATTTGAGCATTCTTTGGCATTGCCTTTCTTTGAGATTGGAATGAGAATTAACCTTTTTCAGTCCTGTGGCCACTGCTGAAATTTCCAAATTTGCTGACATATTGAGTGCAGCACTTTCACAGCATCATCTTTTACGATTTGAAACAGCTCAACTGGAATTCCATCACCTCGACTAGTTTTGTTTTTAGTGATACTTCCTCAGGCCCACTTGACTTCACATTCCAGGATGTCTGGCTCTAGGTGTGTGATCACACCTTTGTGATTATCTGGGTCATGAAGATCTTTTTTGTATAGTTCTTCTGTGTATTCTTGCCACCTTCTCTTTTAGCTTCTGCTTCTGTTAGTCCATACCATTTCTGCCCTTTATTGAGCCCATCTTTGCATAAAATTTTCCCTTCATATCTCTAATTTTCTTGAAGAAATCTCTAGTCTTTCCCATTCTATTGTTTTCCTCTATTTATTTGCATTGATCACTGAGGAATGCTTTCTTATCTCTCCTTGCTATTCTTTGGAACTCTGCATTCAAATGGGTATAGCTTCCCTATTCTCATTTGCTTTTCGCTTCTCTTCTTTTCACAGCTATTTGTAAGACCTCCTCAGACAGCCATTTTGCTTTTTTACATTTTTTATGTAAAAGCTAAAAAGTGCTCCTGTCTCAGAGTAACAGTTATGCTGCAGATATTTTCCTTTCTGTCTGAAGATTGTAATTCTCTCTGTACTATTTCTCTTTCTCTTGGATTAAAAAAAATAAATGAAATAATGGACCAAAACCATGATTACATTACATGGATACCAGTCCTAATTGTATAATTTGTATGGCCCAATCCATACTGTATTAATCAACATGCATATTGTAGGTGAACAGACTGATCACACAAACATGAACACACACACACACACACACTCTCTCTCTCACCCTAGTGTGAAGAAGGAGGTGCTGTGATGTTGAGAATTGTAACATCCCTCTTCCTTCCCTGCAGTGTTAGATAGTAGTATATAGAGCTATGTTTATGGAAGTATGTTTCTTAGCATCCCCTTCCTTGTATGTTTCTGGATTGCTGCTGCTGCTAAGTCACATCAGTCGTGTCCAACTGTGCAACCCCATAGACGGCAGCCCACCAGGCTCCGCCGTCCGTGGGCTTCTCCAGGCAAGAACACTGGAGTGGGTTGCCATTTCCTTCTCCAATGCATGAAAGTGAAAAGTGAAAGTGAAGTCACTCAGTCATGTCCGACTCTTAGCGACCCCATGGACTGCAGCCTACCAGGATCCTTCATCCATGGGGTTTTCCAGGCAAGAATACTGGAGTGGGGTGCCATTGCCTTCTCCATGTTTCTGGGTTAATGTTGGTCAAAAAGAGAAACTTCATGTAACTTTTTTAGAGCTGGAAGTGAAATAGTAACCATTATACTCTGAAAATGATCTCTTCTTAGATAGAGTGGGACATGACTGAGTGCCTTCACTTTCTTCTCTTTCTTAGATAGGTAGGGTAAAGATACACAAAGGCCAAGCTGCTGTCAAATTTCATCTTGTCTTTGCTGCTGACAATTTTATGTCCCTCTCCCTTTCCTAATTGCTAGATGTGCTGACCAACAGAGATTTCATATTCATTATCAGATGCTTTACTGTGAACTCACAAAAGTGGTATTATTTCTGAAGACCATTAATCTTCCAGAGATTTCTAAACTGCTTTTTTTTTGTAGTCCTCATTCTTCATTTGGATATGTCTAACTTCTAGATTTTCTTATAAGTTCCTCACCACCTCCAGGAAGTCAATGTCCCTCATTTTAGATATGAACTACTGTTTGTGTGCGTGTGTGTGTGTGTGTACTCAGTCGTGTCCAATTCTTTGCAACCTTTTGGATGGTAACCTGCCATGCTTCTCTGTCCATGGAATTTTCCAGGCAAGAATACTAAAGTGTGTTTTCATTTTGTTCTCCAGGGGATTTTCCCAATCCAGGGAATGAACCTGCATCTCTTGCATTTCCTACATTGGCAGGCAGACTCTTTACCTTTTGCACCACCTTGGAAGGCCCAATTAACGTCACTAGCATCTCACAAAATTGCATAAGGTCTCATATCTATAACAAATATCTTAGTTCAAAAAATTCACAGTGGTTTTTCTTCTAAATTCACCATACCTGTAATAGGGTCTTCCAAAGATAACCACAGAATATCTCTCATCCCACGTAATCTTTGCCATGTGGCCTTGCTTATCTCCTTCTTCTTAGGCATTGAGGCTGGATGGATCATTTCATTGTACAACCTTTAATTGGCATAGCAGCTTCTATTTTCTGTTTTAGGAAGTCAGATTATATGTAAAAAGTAAAGACATACTAAAACTAGCATGCTGTGAAAAACCCAAACTACACTGAGACACTCTGGAAGATGAAGTACCATGTGGAGACAAAACGAAGCCTAGAGAATCAAGGTACCAGATATGTGAAGGAAGATGCCATTTTGGAATTGGATCATAGCCATCCCACTAACCCAAGCCATCTCATTTGTGTCAGAGCTGAACCACTCTGAAAAGCACATCTCAAAAAGTAGACTCAAACCTGTAAGCAAAATAAAATAGTTGTTTTAGACAACTTAGTTTTGCGATACTTTGAAAAGCATCAATAGGTAACCAGAACCTCTCCTTACTCCCAGGGGACATCCCTAATGCACCAAACAGCTTTGTTAGAAAGGACTCTGTGCCCATATCATGAATCAAAAATATTAAAATTGTTTTAAATATTATGACTACAAAACTATAATAAGAGAGTTGTCTATAATCTTAGTTGTACCATTTACCTGAGTATTGAAAGTGTGAAAACTTTTAGTCACTCAGTCGTGTCTGACTCTCTGTGACCCCATGGATTGTAGCCCACCAGGTTCCTCTGTCCATGGGATTTTCCAGGCAAGAATACTGGAGTGGGTAGCCATTCCTTCTCCAGGGGATCTTCCTGACCCATGGATCAAACCTGCATTGCAGGCAAATTCTTTACGGCTGAGCCACCAGGGGAGCTCTTACCTGAGTCTTGCATGTGTGCTCCATGCTAAGTTGCTTCGGTCATGTTCAACTCTGGAATGCTATGGACTGTAGCCCACCAGGCTCTTGTGTCCATGGGATTCTCCAGGCAAGAATACTGGAGTGGTTGCCATGCCCTTCTTCAGGAAATCTTCCTGACCCAGGGATTGGTCCTGCACTTCTTATGTTTCCAGCATTGGCAGGTGGGTTCTTTAACACTGGCCATTACCTGGCCTCATATTAATCTGGGGCAGCTTTTCTCACATTGACTGACTATTGAGGTTGAGGTTTCTGACCTTAAGTACTTGGCTTTCTTCAAGATTAATTTCTTTCATTTATGCGTTTGCCTTTTGTAATGACAACTTATAAATCACCATGATTCTAAGTACAAGGAATTATTATAATCCTTTAAGAGTAAGAGTTTATACTATTGTTCAAAAACTACTCTGTGACAGTATACATTTGACATATTGAGGCTACTCTTGCCAAAAAGTCACAACAAAAGGTTAAGTGTTCATGATAAAATAATGTATCACTCCAAGTATGTATAGGAAACTATAATTTATAAAAGCTTTCTAGAGTGAATTGTAGGTTTATATATATACGTGTGTGTTTGTTTTATTACCTCTGCTTCAGTGTGTGTGCTCTGCTGTGCTTAGTTGCTCAGTTGTGTCCAACTCTTTGCGACCCCGTAGACTGTGGCCTGCCAGGCTCCTCTGTAAATGGGGATTCTCCAGGCAAGAATACTGGAGTGGGTTGCCATGCCCTCCTTCTGCTTTAGTATATGCTACTGATATTCTCCAAAATTTATCTTTCTAACTAAAATGTATTTTGATGAGTGATGGTCCTGCCAAAACCTGCGTAAATGGAGTGTGCTAATGCGGAGGCAAGGAAACTCACGTTGAGAAACACACTACACAACAGTCTTGCTGTTCAGTTTCCCAGTTGTGTCCCACTCTTCGTGACCCCATGGACTGCAGCACATCAGGCCTCTCTGTCCTTCAACCATATCTTGAAGTTTGCCCAAGTTCATGCCCATTGCATCAGTGATGTCATCCAGTCTTCTCATTCTCTGACACCCTTTTATCCTTCTGCCGTTAATCTTTCCCAGCATCAGGGACTTTTCCAATGAATTAACTGTTCCCATCAGATGACCAAAATACTGGAGTTTCAACTTCAGCATCAGTCCTTCCAAAGAGTATTCAGGGTTGATTTCCCTTAAGATTGACTTGTCTGATCTCCTTGCTTTCCAAGGGACTCTCAGGAGTCTTCTCTAGCACCATAGTTCAAAGGTACCAATTCTTCAGCATTCCACTTTCTTTATGGTCCAGCTCTCAAAACCATACACAACCACGGGGAAGACCATAGCCTTGACTATATGGACCTTTGTTGGCAGAGTAATATCTCTGATTTTCAAAGCACTGTCTAGATTTGTCATACCTTTCCTGTCAAGAAGCAATTATCTTCTAATCTCATGAGTGCAGTCACCATTCACGGTGATTTTAGATTCCAAGAAGAAGAAATCTGTTACTCCTTCCACGTTTCCCCCTCTATTTGCCATAAAGTAATGTGGCTGGATGCCATGACCTTAGGTTTGGTTTTTTTTTGTTTTTTTTTTTTTTAAATATTTAGTTGTAAACTGGCTTTTTCACTGTCCTCCTTCACCCTCATCAAGAGGCTCTTTAGTTCCTCCTTGTTTTCTGCCATTAGAGTGATATCATCAGCAATCTGAGGTTGTTGATGTTTCTCGCACCTATCATGATTTCAGCTTGTAACCCATCCAGCCTGGTATTTCTCATGATATGTTCAGTGTATAGGCTAAACAAACAGGGTGACAGCAGACAGATCTGATGTATTCCTTTCTCAATATTGAACCAATCAGTTGTTCCATACAGGGTTCTAACTGTTGCTTCCTGACCCACATACAGGTTTCTCAGGAGACCAGTAAGATGGCCTGAAATTCCCATCTCTTTAAGAGCTTTCCACAGTTTATTATGATCCATACAGTCAAAGGCTTTGCTGTACTCTATGAAACAGAGGTAGATGTTTTTGGAATTCCCTGGCTTTCTCTATGATCCAGCAAATGTTGGCAATTCGATCTCTGGTTCCTCTACCTTTTCTAAATCCAAACTGAACTCCTGAAAGTTATTAGTTTCCATAATTCTGAGGCCTAGATTTTAAGCATGACTATACTAGCATGGAAGATGAGTGCAGTTGTCTAATGGTTAGAACATTCTTTAGTACTACCCTTCTTGGGAACTGAGATGAGGATTGACCTTTTCCAGTCTTGTGGCCACTGCTGGGTCTTCCAGATGTGCTGACATATTTAATGTAACATCTTGACTACATCATCCTCTAGGATTTTGAATAGGTCTACTGGAATTTTACAGGGCTTCCCTGATGGCTCAGCTGATAAAGCATCTGGCTGCAGCACGGGAGATGGGTTCAACCCCTGGGTTGGGAAGATCCCCTGGAGAAGGAAATGGCAGCCCACTCCAGTACTCTTGCCTGGAAAATCCCATGGATGGAGGAGCCTGGTAGACTATAGTCCATGGGGTCGCAAAGAGTTGGACATGGCTGAGCAACTTCACTTCAGTGGAATTTTGTCGCATCCACTAGCTCTATTAACAGCAGTTGTTCCTAAGGCCCACTTGACTGATTTCCAGAATGCCTGGCTCTGGGTGGCTAGCCACACCATCCTAGCCACTGGGTTCATCTGGATCTTTTTATACAGTTCTTCCGTGTATTCTTTCCATCTCTTCTTGATCTCTTCAGTGTCTGCTAGGTCTTTACCATTTACGTCCCTTATTGTGCCCTTCTTAGAGGAAATGTTCCTTTAATATCTCCAATTTTCCTAAAGAGATCTCTAGTCTTTCCCCATCTGTTGTTTTCTTCTATTTGTATACACTGTTTCTTGAAGAAGGCCTTCTTGTCTCTCTGTGCTGCTCTTTGGAAATCTGCGTTTAGTCGGATCCCCTTCATGGATCACTTCCGTGCTGTGGTGAAGGGTCTTGCATAACTTTATGAAGCTATCAGTCATGCCATGTAGAGCCATGCAAGATGGACAGATCATAGCAGCGAGTTCTGACAAAATGTGACCCACTGGAGGAGCAAATGGCAAACCATCCCAGTATACTTGTCATGAGAACCTCATGAACAGTATTAAAGGACAAAAAAGAAAAGAAAATATCAAGGTGAAAAAGAAAAAGAAGAACTAAGAAACTGATACAGACTAAAAGAAGCTAAATGTGTTTGAAATTTGGTAACTCATTTGAACTCTAGAGATTGGTAGTTTGTGCAGAAGACTAAGGATCTATTTATTAATCCATCCATCTATCTACACACAGATATATTTTTATCAAGACAATTTACATACATCAGGGTACAGAATCTTAAGTGCAGAACTAGATACATTTTCTACATGTTCTTATTCAAGTACTGAGAATTCATATTAACATATATAATATTGCCAGCACTGCTTCAGATTTTCTCTTTCTTCTTTTAGTCACTTTCACCCTAAAGGTACCAGGAAAAATATGTGAAGAAATAATGGCTGACATCTTCCCAAAGTTAGTGAGATATAAATATAGAGATCCAAGACATTCAGTGAACCCCAAACAGATAAATATTAATAAAACTGCATCCAGACACATATTGATCAAATTGCTGAAAATCAAAAGAAAAGAAAAGGTCTGGAAAGCAACCAAAGAAAAACATCACATTATATAGAGAAGAATAATTATTTAAATGAATGTAAATTTCTCACTGCAAATGATTTAAGAAGCCAGAGGAAAGTGGTAAACCAAATTTAAAGGTTGAAAGAAAAAAAAAAACTGTCAATCCAGAATCCTTTGTTCAACAAAAATATCTTTCAGGAATAAAGAAGGAGAAAAAGTACCTTTTGGGTTAAAAGTATCTTGGGTGATTTAAAAAGAATGCTAACAGAAGTTCTTCAAGTGAAAAAAGTGATAGTAGAAGGGAAACTGGAACATCAGGAATACAGAAAGGCTACTTAAGCAATATCCTTTTAAAATTTATAATTACAAATTTGCTTTACATTGTCAATAAGATATTATTATCTTTGCACAATTTTTAAAAATGCCTAAAAGTAATTATGCTGACATTAATACCTAGGCAGGGAAGGCAGGGGAAACTAGCAATTCAGAAACAACAAAACATGTTTTCCAAAATAGTAAAATATTAAATAGAGGACATAACTGAAAATATACAGGAAAACAGAGATTCAAAATAGGGATCCAATAGGAAACAAACAGGGTTTTAGTATACTCTGGCTCATATTGTGCTGAAAGGCATCATTCTTTTAACTTCATAAAAAAAAAATACTGTTGTTGAGAGGACTTTGTAAACTAAAAATGTCTGAAAGCAAAAAATACTATTGTAACTAGTACACTTTAAATTCAGTTCTCTCCATTCTCTTATGTTTCTGAATTTAAGTGGAAACTGAATGGGAAATAAAATCAGTGTATCACTATATTGCAAATTCACTTGCATTATAGTAACAAAATAGTACAACAGTTACTAAAACTCTAGTTATCATGTTTCCTTATCTCAGAGGAAAAAATACAAATTTGGTATAACATTAGTGCATTAAGAGTGAATAAATGCCTCTTTTTATACTGAATTGTGTGTTTGCTTTTTTAAAGTTATGTGTTCATCTTTTTTAAAAGACAAACAGTATTTTGTTTAAAACTAAGATGTGTATTTCACTTGATTAGTAGGTAAGTTGCCATATTTCTTGCTTTAAAATTTAACTGGAATGTTGAGAATGAGGATTGAGAATAAATTCTCACTTATCAAGTTGGGCTCACAATGCCAATGCTAAGAACTCCATTCATTTTCTCATTTTCTTTTTAAATCTTCAATTAGGGCATGATGCCTACAAGTAAGAAATAGGTACTTAGTAAACGTCTCATGTTTTGAACAGTCTGACTTCCCATAGGCATGTTTAAATAAACCACAGAAGAAATCATAATTTTCTATTTAGTTTTGATGCTTTCCTTTAAAATAAATAACTTTATTAAAACTATTAGAAAAAAACAAATTCTATAAAGTAAATCATATATAAAAATCATAAGATAAACATACAATAATACATATATTATTAGGGTATTATCAATCAGTTTATTCACATATTCACATGTTTTGGATGACATTTGAGCTAGTTTTCACCTTTATGGGACACAGGTCAAATTATATAATTCTTTCAGGATAATTATAGAAGTTGTAAGTGGTATCAACCCACCAAATGACTTAGTAACTGCCATGTACTCCTTGTTAGTGTCAATGGTTAATAAGTGAAAACACTTCCCCATTTTCTGGCCAATTGGTTACAATCAAGAACAAAAATCAGTGCTAATGTTAGCACCTATCATCCTGCATATCTGAAGCAACTACTACTTTTCAAATGTTTCTTGCCACTATCATAGGTTTTCCATGACTTTACCTAGTGTGGAAGACCATAATGCTATCAAAATTATCTTAAATCATTTTGACCTTATAACTATCTGAGCCCAGAGAAATATAAACAAGCTTTAGCTAAAATGTAAAACAATAAAAAAATAAAAATATAACAGATTTTTCACACTAGACGACTGCCAAACTGCATTTTCCAGGAACATGTTACTTACGTACTTAGAAAAGGAAGAAATTATTTATGATTTCTTGACTGTGTGTATTTGTATAAGATTTGTATAAGATTCCTATCATTTCTTGTTGAATCTCTTCTCTTTCTCTCACCTTCATGCCAAGGAGTGAAAGACAAAGAAGTAATTATAAGGTGAATGAAACTTAATTATACCCGCACTTATTTATGAATGTCTTCTTCTAATTACTGAGTGTTTTCCTTACTGAGTAACAAGTTAGTATTTTGACTTAATTACTCATGACAGTAATGGTTATCATCAGCCTATTTTTAATATTTAAAAACATTACACAATAATTGTGCTTTATTGCTAATATGGACATGATTGGCAAACACTAATATTTTCAACATTTCTTTTTTCTTTAAGAAAGTTTCTAGTAGGCTTTCAGTTCAAATTCAAATATAGTTATAGGTCATGTATTGAATATATATATGTATTCAATATATATAACATATAACTATATATATAAACATAGTTATAAATGCATGTATTGAATTTTCCATTTATAATTCAAAATATCAAGTTTTAAACAAAGAAAAGCAAGTTGTACAACAAAGATCTAAGTTTTTGTTCCTATATATAATAAATTTTCATGCCTGCACTATATTTAGTTTTTACTTAAATATAACTGCATAGAATCTGCGTTCTTCATGTGACTCCTCCTCTCCTGCAACATAAACATGCAATAGCTTCAAAAACATGATTTGATAGCCAATGTCCTTATTAGGTTTGGAGTATAAGATAATTATGCAATTTTAGGTTTCAAGGACAATTATAGAACACCTAATCCTATAATTCTTAATTTTTTTAGCTAATATATTCCTTTATGAGTTTGACAAAAGTTTGGACCCACTGTATATAGCAATGCAAACAGGTTCGTTCTTTCAGTTGGTATTAATTAACGGACTATGTACCTATATAGGTACTGCTGAACAAACAGACTTTCCCAGTGGAATGCATAATCTTCTGAGAAAGAAATGTATTAATCAGATAATCACACACCTATAATTTAACAAATATTAAGTGCTCTCAACTGTATGTTGCAAGAATCGTCAACATCCATTAAATCCATCTAGTTCAGTCTTGAGTTGTAAACTGACAGCTGTTGTTTGGCCACTGAGTTGCGTCAGACTCTTTGTGACTCCATGACCTGAAGAACACCAAGCTTCCCTGTCCTTCACCGTCTCCCTGACTTTGATCAAACACATGACCTTTGAGTCGATGTGTCGTCGTCACTCAGTTATGTCCGACTCTTCGTGACCCCATGGACTGTAGCCTACGAGGCTCCTCCGTCCATGGGATTTTCCAAGCAAGAGTACTGGATTTGGGTTGCCATTTCCTTCTCCAGGGGATCTTCCCGACCCAGGGATTGAACCCGGGTCTCCTGCATTGCGGGCAGACGTTTTACCCTCTAAGCCGCCAGGGTGGCATTCAATTATCTTAGCCTCCATCAACTGACAGAAGTTTTACAAAAAAAAAAAAACCAGGCAGAAATGGTGCTAAGAACTACGTCCTCCCAAAATTCATGTTTTGAAGCCCCAAATTATTTGTAGGAGAGAACTTGGGAGGTAATTAGGTCATGAAGCTGGAACCCTCATGAATGAGATTAGTGCCTTTATAAGAAATGTGAGAGATTATCTCTTACCCTCCACCACATGAAGATATAATGAAAGGACAACTGTCTGGAAACCAGGAAGAGGGCTCTCACCTGACTCTGAATCTGCCAGCACCTTGAACTTGGACTTGCCAGTCTCCAGAACTGTGAGAAATAGGGATTGAAGCCATCCAATCTTTGGTATTTAGATACAGCAGCCTGAGCAGACTGAGGTAGGCAGCTATGTAGTTAATCAGGGGAAGAAATTGTAAAGCCTTTCAAACAAAAGACAGAAAATTTAGAAGTAGCACTAAGGTAGAACGCAAATAGCAAAAAATGAAAGCAGTTCAGTGAGATGGAAATGCTGGCCTCAAGGAAAACATGGCATGAAGAGAGGTTGAAAAATTATTTGTGGCAGAGTTACTGCTAGAAAACTCACATCCTAAGAGTCATTTTAAGGATTTTTAGCTAATTCTAATTACAATGGGGAACCACTTTTTTGTTTGCTTGTTTAGAGATGTAAATTTGTCAATTTAACGTTAAAATGCTACAGTGGCAGGAACAATTTTGAAAGGTCAAGAGAATACAATCACTTCCACAAAAGGTTTTATATCCCTTTCCACCCAAACTGTTATACATTCATAGCATTTTACAGGGCTCATTTGCAGATAAGAAAACAAAAGAAAGACCAATGAGTAAGGGCAAGACTGGTGCTTGCTGAGTAGGCGGGTGCAGGCTAAATTATGAAGAACTTTGTATGTCAAGATAAGGAGTCTGGGCCTTATTCAGAAAGGAAAATGGAAAGATAGACTGACTTAAAATTGGTGAGTCACATTTCACTAAACTTACTCGTGATTATCATTTGGTGCCTACTATGTAATAGACAATATGCTAGATTAACAGACATATTATGACTAAGATAGGTAAGGACTGAAAAAATAGCCAGAATGAATTAGAGAAAGATCACTCTGTCATCAACATGAAGAATGAATTATATTTCAATCCTTCAGATGAAGAATGATGAGGGCCAGAATTAACAGAAGGCAGAAGAGATTTAAAATATATTAAGGATATAAAACTGCTGTTTCCTAATTGACTGATGTTCACACTGAAAACAACTAAAATTTTTGGATAAAAACTGTTAAAGTGAAATTTAGTTATAAATGTAATATTAAAAATAATATGAATATATATGTGACATACAGGAATATGAGATATTATATATATATATATATATATAAAGTATAAAAAGGACGCTAAAGAGATAATCTGATTGTTGATTTCAAAACACTTGACAAGCATGTTGAACTTAAGTACATTATGATCTTGTTTTTTTGAAAATCAAAGGAAACAAAGGAAAAATCTCAGGAAAGGCAGAAGACCACCCAAGAGTGGAGATTTAATAGTAGACTTTCTGCTTAGATACAGAACCACCAAATATATAAACTTTAGCATAGCATACAAAGATAAATGGTACATAAATCCATCCCCTGCCACCTCCACAGTTCATGGAGAATTGCAAAAAGAGAAAGAAAAAGTCTCCCCAGATATTTTACAAATAAAGCTAGACTCATGCAGGTTTGCGGTATGAGATGATACCATTTCATGGTGGTAAAAACTTAAGGCAAAAGTGTACGTAAAATGATTCCTGCCTAGAAGCGGACACAGGCATGTAAGAGAGATAAATGCAGATCTTCTCCAAAAGAAACCTCAAAGCACTCTCACTGGTAAATTTTAGGAAATACAGGCTTATAGAAAATGACCAGAAAAAGACAAATAAAGAAGATCCCATGTGCAATACAGAGCAGAACCTGCAAAGACTTCAAATATTGGAATTATCACAATATTGGAATTATATCTGGCATATAAATTGTAACAAATATAAAGCAAGTATATTTACTAAATTTTTAAGAAGATGAATTGATAATGTAAGAAGAAAACAAAAAACACTAAAAAGGACTAGGCTAATTTTAAGAACAAACAGCTACAAATACAAAATATAATAAACTGAAAATACATATGAGACTTCTTTAATAAGTAAACACAAGTATCAGGATACTAGCTACTTCTGAAGAGGAAGAGGATGTGATTAGGTAGGAAGAGACAACAGACACACTTTTTTCATACTCAAGAGACAGTAGTGTTTATAAATTTTCATATACTTAGAAAACATTATTTTGCATTGGTATTTAATGAAAACAAGTGAAGTTTTTAGGGATACTGATGCAATTTGGTTGCAACTGGATGAAAAGAGATAATTTAGAATGACTTCTGGGTTTTTAGCTCAGCCAATGAGGTAAATTAGTTTGTTGTTTAGGAAGACAGCAAAGATGAAAGGGTGAGTGACTTTGAAGGAAATGTTTTTAAAACAGTACATTTGAAGTGTCCATGAAGTATAAAGCTTGAAGATATAGAGGGAATAGTTAGAAGTATTAGTTGAAAATTCAGTAAAGATATGCATGAAAATCAAGAAAATTAAAGATGTATTTATTGAGATGCTACACTAGGAAATCCAGAAAGAACCAATATTTAAGAGTCACTCAGAGTCTTGACCATCTCACATGGTCTCAAGCTCATGAACTAGGATTTTGAATAGAGTTTTATATTACAAGTATGTGCAGGATGTAGAATCAATAGGGGATGTGGAGGCACTAGGAGAATCACAAGAGTGTGAAGCTCTTATAGCACTAGAGGTTGAAAAGCTGAGGGTTACAGGAGGGTAGGTAGTGCCAAGACCATGGAAATGAAGGTGCCTAACTACCTTTGTACTGAGAAGAAGCTGGGGGCCCCTGGGTGTGAGTGAGCCTGGGTGATGCAGACCATAGTGGTCAAGTCAGCCCCAGCAGTCAGGGCAAGGCAGAGGACAGTGAAAAGGTTTAGAGTGATGAGCAAACTGACACCTATGCAGGTTGAGAATAGAAGTCCTTGGAATCTTAACATTTAAAATTGTCAAGGATTAAAGAACGGGATTCACTTACTGCTAAGGTATGAGAAATATCAAAATAATCTTTCTTTGGAAATAAGTGGAAGGTAACCTTTAAGCAGAAGTGTTGGCAATTGTGCCAAGTACTGGAAAGAAGTCAAACAAGATGAAAATTACCTAGATGAAATGAAATGGATGGGGATAGAGAAATATTGGAAGCAGTATAATTCTGGAGATAGTTCAGAGCCCAGAGTAGGAACCAGGCAGGAATTAAAGTGGAGAATTAAAGATATATTCAAGAGGTGGTTTTTGTTGTTATGGTTACTATGATCTATAAGGTTTGACAACAATTTGGATACACAGTAAGGAAAAGGTAACATGAAGTGGAAGACATCTCTTGGGATTTTAGTTCAGAAGTATAACAAAATAAGAAATATTGAAAGAGGATCATGTTTTTGAAGGAAAACATAATTTTCTTCATTTTTCATTTTTAATACACATCACACTTACTGAATATGCAAACTGGCTTTGCAAGCAAGCAGAGGAAACTCAGATGTAGAATGCAAAAGAGATCCAACTGCTTCAGTAATAGAGAGTAGGGAGGGGTTATTATATTGGACCATATTTGGAAAATACAGTACCTATTAGCTGAATCTACCACAAAACACTGAGAGAAAAGAAAAGCAACCCTTGATATACATGTGTTTTCTGGCGATGTAACCTAGACCTTGTTGCTACAAACTGGCTTGGCACTCAGGCCATGGTACTCGCCTGATGAACATAAATACTTTCAGAGAGCATCAAACTTAGACAAGGCCAATGTGACCATGATGGATTAAAACAAAACCAAGACCACTTCATAATCATGTCTGAACATAGACCAAATAGGATCATTGTCTGAACCACAAAAATGACCAAACATTCTCTATGCTCCTAATAAGAGTGGCTGCTGCTTTTTCCTCAATTATGGTTTCAGCCCAGGGTTAGTCTTCACTTTAGATAAAATCTATTAAGATACCAAATTGTAGAATTATCCCTGCCTCCAGAGCAAAGTCTGACTTCTTTAAACTTTCCCCCAAATCACTTAACATAAGCACAAATCTTACGATTTCTTTCTAATACCTTCTTAATAAGATGTCTCACAGATCCTGGAGGTATGCATTCTCCTTTGTTTCAAGGTGTATTAAATCCAACTTGTTTAATTGCTGTCACTTGTGGTCTTTGGCTGGAGGGAACTGATAAACTTTCATACCATTCATGCCTCCCAATCCCCATCCCCAACACCCCAACATACATATAGTAAAGAAAACAAAAATTACAGTGTGTGTGAAGAATGGAGGCATGGGGCAAACTTTGCAGCAGCATTTTGGTTTTAATAGTTGAAAACAAATTTAACAAATTTGGATCTTTACAGAACTCCTTCAAACAATTTTATTTATTTGTTTGTCTTTGGGTTTTTTTTTTTTTTTAGGGTTAAGGCTTCAGATATTATCCAAATTCATAATACTGTAAGGTATTTAATCCTCATACTTGCTGGATCACTACTAGATATATGTTTAGTATCTCCAGTGTCTGGAAATGTGATGACCTACTATTGCAATCAAGTTATCTCTCTAAAGCATCATAAGCTCTTTCAATTTGCACTCAATGGTCTAAATATCTTCGTAACTCAACATTAAAAAAAAAAAAAAAATTAAGATCACATCTGTTCCCATCACTTCATGGTAAATAGAAGGGGAAAAAGTGAAAGCAGTGACAGATTTTATTTTCTTGGATTCCAAAATCACTGCAGACAGTGACTGAAGCCTTGAAATTAAAAGATGCTAGCTCCTTTGAAGGAAAATTATGACAAACCTAGTCTATCTACGCCTACAATCTGCATACTTAGTCGTGTCCAACTCTTTGCAACCCCATGGACTATAACCCACCAGGCTCCTCTGTTCATGGGATTTTCCAAGCAAGAATACTAGAATGGGTTGCCATTTCCTACTCCAATGATAGAGACATCACTTTGGCTACAAAAATCCACATAGTCAAAATTTAAAGTCTTTGCAGTAATCATGTATGGATGTAAGAGTTGTACCATAAAGAGGAATGAGTGCTGGAGAATTGATGCTTTCAAACTGTGCTGCTGGAGAAGACTCTTGTGAGTCCCTTGGACTGCAAGGAGATCAGACCAGTCCGTCCTAAAGGAAATAAACCCTGAATATTCATTGGAAGGTCTGTTGCTGAAGATGAAGCTCCAATAATTTGGCTACCTAATGTGAAGAGCCAACTCATCGGAAAAGACCCTGATGCCGGGAAAGATTGAAGGCAAAAGGAGAAGGGGTCAGCAGAAGATGAGATGGTTAGATAGCAGCAGGGACTCAATAGACGTGAATCTGAGCAAACTCCAGAAGATAGTGGAAGACAGATGAGCCAGCATTCTACAGTTCATGGGGTCACAAACGGTCAGACATGATTTAGCAATTGAACAACAGCAATCAGTGGAATCTAAGTAGAAAATCCATTTGGGCTATCTTGTCAGATAAAAACAGACATGCTATTCATCTTCTCTCTCTCTCGTCTTCTTCTTCTCTGACCCCTAGGTTGCGTCTCTTCATAGGCAGTTCTCAAAGCGTGGCAGCCTCCATTTCTACCTGAAAGTGAAGATTCTCAGTGACTCTTGCTTTCTCTCATGTCTGGATGGTTCGGGAAGTGTTATGCGGATTGATTTGCACTGGTACTTGGCCAGTCCCTTGTTTCCCATTTGCCCACTGACGGGTTTTATGAAGGACACTTACTGCACAGTTGCCACCTCATTTATGAGTTCATCTGTAGCGTTGTACCGTGTGCCTTTCCCAGTTTGATCTTGTTTACTGCAGTTTCCTTCTCTGCCAGGAAAGGTGAATGTTATTTTATGGCTGTGCAGATGAGTGCCTCACACTCAGTACCATCTAGAAGGTCCCTCGGTACCTCATATAGCTTCTTGAATTATACTTTCCAGTAGTTTTGGATGTCTTCCTGTGCCATTAGCACTTTGCCATCTGCTGTCCTGATGCCACTACAGTCTTTGGGTAAAATTCAATGTTTACAAATCCCTTTGTAGTGTTTCTAGCTATCTCTTGTCTCCAATATTTTTTACTACATTGATTGTTATTTTTTTATCTCTCATACTTGAGTTTTAATTTTCCCCAAGCATTTTCTGGCATCTCATAGAAAAAAACCATTTTGTTAAATTCATTATGCTAACATATGTAGCCAATGTTCTAACTGATGATATTCAATTGTATTGCAAATATTACTGAAATGAAAGTGAAAGCTTATATCCATATGCCTACAAAGTTCATCAATCTCTTAAAATCTTATATAATCAGTTCCTAACTAAGCTCTATACATCTAGGTTGTCATGGTTTAAGATCTTTTTTAAAATGTATTTTTAAAATCTTGAATTCATCCTAGAATATGTTGACCATTTTATGTTTCTGTGATTGTTGTTTATATTTGGAATGATTTTCAATGGACATATAATATCAATATCTCAAAATGTTTAATCATTAAATTACTGCCAAAGGCATATAAATGTCTACAAATCTTTGAAAGCAATTATCACTTTATTTACAGTTCTTTCTCTCAAGCTATCACTACTGACAGCTCTCTGGAACATATTTAGACATACCTGCAACTTTCATCAAAAAAAAAAAAAAAAAACTATTGCTTTGAGATTGAACAAAAAACATTTCTGCTCATGACAAGATGAATTTATGTGCTACACTTCCCTACATTGGAGTTGCACAAAATAAATGTCTTCTTGGTTTTTATTACCATCACCTTTATGCATTCTTATTTTTCAACTAATAGAACTAGTTGTAATGGGGAAAATTCACAGTCATAAATAAAAGTGATGTGGTGACACATGTTACCAAGTATTATAGTATTTCACAGAACCCAAGGGAAATTTTCTAAAATGCTTTAAAACTTACAAGTGATGACAAAACCATCTGGAGTAAAATGATTATATATTCACTACAAAGTGATTTTGTTGCTGCTAAAGACATTCACTAATTTATGAGAACCATTCAATTAACTTCACATCTTCCATTTTCCAAAATGAAGATTTCCTACCCATCTTGTTTATTTCTTACTAGACTCTTCTCTCTTGCTTAAATGCATAAGAAAAATAAAGAGTCAGAAATTATATACCTGAGTCTTTTGGAGGTACCATACTTTGTGTTAGTTCAATTATCATTTTCAGGGAACACAAAATAAAACTAAAAATAAGTAGGCATTGAACCAAAAACTCACAGTCTTTTCTCTCTGTCTCCACATACCTCCAGTTATTTTTACAGTTGAATCAAAGTTCAGATAGTATAAACTATGTTCCATTTTGGTTTTTGTTTTGCCTATGCTATGTGGTTCTCAGTCTTGTCCTACTTTTTGCAACCCCATGGCCTGTAGCCCACCAGGCTCCTCTGTGCATGGAATTTTCCAGGCAAGAATAATGGAGTGGGTGGCCATTTCCTTCTTTAGGGTATCTTCCTGACCTAGGGATCAAACCTGCATCTCTTGTGTCTCCTGTGTTGGCAGGCAGATTATTTACCACTGAGCCACCTGGGATGTCCCATTTTGCCTTATAATTGGTGTGATTAGTAAAAGCATCTTTTAAAAACAAAGCTCAGTATCATGATAAGAAAAGCTAAAGTGTAACAGGATCAAGGCTTTTGAGGTGTCCAAAACTCTAAGACTTCTGGTACTAAATCAACCTAATAAACTCATAAATGCCACAACCTCATTCATCTGAGAATCAAGTAAGCATCCTTTAAGGATTCATTTTCCCCTATTGCTCCCTTCCTCCCAACAGTCATATGTTTTTGTAAAATTTATAGGGATTATTGTATAGAAGTAGCAGTTCAAGTATAGCCAAACAAAATAACTGCCTTCTGAAGATTTCATTATTATAAGCTTTAATATGCAAATAATACTGAGAATATTGAAATATCATGATATGTACATTAGAGAAGTGGGCATAATATGGACTCCTGAATTTTAATCAGGCACAGAAATAATCCTTGTAAATTCAAAGCTTAAGTGAAGCAAACTTTCATTCTATAGTGAAACAAACCACTCTAGCGATTTAGCAAAGTAAGAAAGTGATTTGGTGTGTCTATATGATAAAGATAAGTAAAAGTAGTAAAACCACTGGCTAATAGAGACATTTTATTTGTTGTTTTTAATGCTCTCTATTCATGCCAGCACATGTGTATTTGAAAAAACTTCAGATCTAAGAACTGGTACAGAACAGATGGCAAACCATACCCTTTGAATAGTTCCATAACAGGGGCAAACCAAATAGCATTTTTTATTAAGTGATACTTCTCGTTCACTCTTCTTTCACAGGCAATTTCTTTTGCTAACTCTTACTTGTCTAAGGTACATATTTGTCCTATACTGTTGAATTATTTCAAAAGCAAAATGCAAAGACCCATACTCTTAGTCAGAAACCTGAAATTTACTGGATATCCTTTCATTTCCAACATTCCTAGCATTCCATAATTGTTATGTGTGTGTGTGTGTGTGTGTGTGTGTGTGTGTGTGTGTGTGTGTGTGTATTTGCCCCCAAAGGCTAACTTTTCTTTATTTCCATATCCATCCTCTGTTTTTAAGATCACATCACATTTTCCCTCCCTGGAGTTTTGTCATCACATTGCCTTTTGGACTCTTCTAAACCACAGATTCAGCTATGCCATCCCTTAGTTTAATACTTCCATGACTGAAAAATACATAATACATACTGAAAAATACATAATACTTCCAGACTGAAAAATACATAAATGAATAAAAATCATTAAGTTATGAGATCTTTTTCTACCTAGTCCTTATCAATATCTTCCTCTCCTTCTCTCTCCACATTACCAAATCCATCCTGTGATTTTTGCATTCTTAAGTTATACATAGCAAATGCCCAGGTGTCTCTCAGCTGCATCTGTATGTTTATACAGAGCACCTTTTATCTTGGTTTTCTCTTTCCTTTTTCTTTGTTACTTATCTTATCTCTTATTTGTTTAGATATTCCTAGTGGCCTAAAGATGCAATTTTATAGCAAGTGTCTAAACAACTCAATATATTCTTGACACTAAGGCTTATTTTTCAGCTTTACTGTTTCCACAGTTGGGAATATTGCTATATAGAAATACTTATCAGTAAAGTAAACCTTCTGTCTCTGTTGTTTCATCCTACAGGTAAAAATCATCCTGCTGTTGCCATTAAGTGCTTTGACTCATGAATAAACATTTTTTTTTAACCCCAAACAGCATGCTTAAAGTATGTTAGTTCATAATTGTGCGATGGTTGCATAGATTCAGTTTTTCTGAAAATTAAGTTCCACATTGACTCATTTAATGCACTACGGAAAACAGTAAATTGTTTAATTCATTATTGAAATACTTTCATTACAGTAACAATAGTTTAACTCCCTGCAGTGGCAATTCTTAATGGAAAATTAAGTATATATTTGTGGTAGCTTAGGTTATTTACGTGTTAGACGATACATCTTGGCATACCAGATATTGTTCTTCAAAGAGAGGGATACACTTTCAAGTAATTAGCTTAAATGCATCAAATCAATACAGGATATTGTTAGATTAATTCCCTATTTTTCTGTTGAATTGATTGAAGTTTCTTCAGAATGTTTTTCCCATGGGATTTTAGTATAAACTATATTGGCACAGCATGGACCATGAAAGCAATGCAAGAAGACAATAAAACGTGCTCATCCATTCTAATTTTGCAAGTTCTGAACTGTAAGGAAAAAAATTCTGAAACTGCAATAAATAATCAATTAAAAGTTGCTATTCCACTGAAGGGCTTCTTTGGTGACTCAGATGTTGAAGAATCTGCCTACAGTGCAGGAGACGCAAGTTAATCCTCGGTTGAGAGGATCCCCTGGAAAAGGGGATGGCCACCCACTCCAGTATTCACACCTGGAGTATTCCCTGGACAGAGGGGTCTGGTGGCGGGCTACAGTCTGTGGATCACAAAGAGTCAGACACAAAATGGCTGATGGACTAACACACACAGACACACACACACACACACATGCCAATAAAACCAGAAATGAAAACAGTGTTGCCATTTTAATCTTATTTGTCATGAATTAAAAGAAGAGAAGTCTGTGCATGTTTTTTAAATGTATATGTTTCATTTAATGCTTTAGGATTTCAAAAGTTTAGTTAAATTGAAATCTATGTATCATCTATCTACATATACTAAATACTCAAATATATGTCTTAATCTGACTTTTAAAATTATGGTGTTTAACACATATTATAAAGCTTAACTTTCCATTTCATGGGAAGAATAAAGCTTAAATGTAATGGGAAATTAAGATATGATTTATTTGTAAACAGTTAAAACCCTAGAAGTTCTATCTGCTCATACCCCTTCAATATAGATTTACTACTTGATTGACTATAGAAATTGATCATAAATGTTTTTTTTAAAAAATTATTCCTCCATTCACGGCTGATCTTATACCAGCTGGGTCTTTTATGTATTCATATTTAATTGACTTGAATTTCCAGGGAGGAAACTCTTTGTTCTTGAGGTACAAGTCAATATAAAAGTATTCTTTAACTGAATGTCTTACCTTGAGGAGAATAGAATAATAAAAAAAAAAAAAAATCAACAGACTCTTTACACAGTTACATTCTCATCTGTATTCTGTTTCTAATAATAAATTCACAGGTTAAGTTATATAATGGATTGTACAGAATAATCCTTTAATATTCTTTTTGTGATTATCTAAACTTGAGAGAGGAAAAGAAGACTAAGTTTTTTTAAATCAACTACATGTGCAATGACAAGCAAAAAATAACTTTATCCAAGACAACACAGGCCTAATTTTTTTTTTCCTGGTGTAATCATTGTCATCTCCTTTTTAAAATCAAGCCATTAAGCTAAAAAATGCTGTCTCCACTGTTAATGTATGAGTTCTGATACTAAATAAGACAGAGAGTGGCCCTGAAGCCCATTCCCTGCTTCTAATGCCAGGAGCTGATGTTACAAAAGATTGAAACTTGTCTTCATAGGGAATTTCTGTGAATATCAGTCTGTTTTCCAGAAGCTACATTTTGGTATCATTTTACCCTGTTTAGCCTTCAGAGAAGTCAATGGCACCCCACTCCAGTACTCTTGCCTGGAAAATCCCATGGACAGAGGAGCCTGGTAGGCTGCAGTCCATGGGGTCGCGAAGAGTAGGACATGACTGAGTGACTTCACTTTCACTTTTCACTTTCATGCATTGGAGAAAGAAATGGCAACCCACTCCTGTGTTCTTGCCTGGAGAATCCCAGGGACGGGGGAGCCTGATGGGCTGCCGTCTATGGGGTCGCAGAGTTGGACACGACTGAAGCGACTTAGCAGCAGCAGCAGCTTTCCTTTGAAACAAGAACTTGTTATTATTATCTAGAGATATGCTGTCAAATAGGGTAGTAGTTATATATGTGTCCATTTATATTTAAATAAAGTTTAAAAATTCTGTTTCTCAATCTCCCTAGTGCATTTCATATGTTAATTAGACACTTATGAGTAGTGACAGAATGGTTAATAGAACTTTCCTTTATTGCAAAATTTGTGCAGCCTTCTCTAGGATTTCATTAATGTCTCATCTACTTAAATAGGTTATCCCAAGGATTTAAGATGAGACCAATAGCAATTTTGACCTTACAGAAGGCCTTCTTCAATGAGCAATGCAAAGAAATAGAGGGAAACAACAGAAAGTTTACGTCTAGAGATCTCTTTAAGAAAACTGGAAATATGAAAGTACCATTTTGTTCAAAGCTGGACAAAATAAAGGGCAGAAATGGTAAAGATCTAATAGAAGCAGGAGAGATCAAAAGATGGAAAGACTACACAGAAGAACCATACCAAAAAGATCTTAATGACTCAGATAACCATGATGGTGCAGACTCTCACTCAGCCAGACATTGTGGAGTGTGAAGTCAGTGGGCCTTGGGAAGCACTGCTGCCAATAAAGCTAGTGGAGGAGATGGAATTCCAGCAGAACTATTTAAAATTCTAAAAGATGGTGCTATTAAATATGTCAGGAAATTTGGAAAACCCAGCAGTGGCCACAGAACTGGAAAAGGTCAATCCTCATCTCAATTCCCAAGAAGGTCAGTGCTAAAGAATGTTCAAACCACTGGACAATTGCACTCATCTCTCAGGCTAGTAAGGTTATCCTCAAAATCCTCCAAGCTAGGCGGAAGCATTACATGAACCAAGAACTTCTGATGTTCAAGCTGGGTTTAAAAAAGGCAGAGGAACCAGAGATCAAATTGCCAACATTTTCTGGATCATAGAGAAAGCAAGAGAATTCCAGAAAAACATCTACCTCTGTTTCATTGACTATGCTAAAGCCTTGACTGTGTGCATCATAACAAATTGTGGAAAACTCTTAAAGAGATGGAAATGCCAGACAATCTTCCTGTCTCCTGAGAAACCTGTATGCTGGTCAAGAAGCAACAGTTAGAGCCTTGCATGACTGGTTCAGGATTAAGAAAGGAGTATGACAAGACTTGTCACCTGTCTTTAACTTATACACAGAGCATATCATGTGAAATTCTAGGCTTGATGACTTGCAGGCTGGAATCAAGATTGTTGGGAGAAATATCAACAACTTCAGATATGCAGATGATACCATTCTAATGGCAGAAAGTGAAGAGGAACTAAAGAACCTTTTTGATAATGGTGAAGGAGGAGAATGGAAAAAAAAAAAAACAGCTTAAAACTCAGTATTAAAAAAGAAAAAGAACTAAGATCATGGCATCTGGTCTCATCACTTCATGGCAAATAGAAGGGGAAAAGGTGGAAGCAGGGACATTTCATCTTCTTGGGCTCTAAAATCACTGTGGATGTTGATTGCATCCATGAAATTAGAAGATGATTGCTTCCTGGCAGGATAGCTATAATAAACCTAGACAGTGTGTTAAAAAGTGAAGGCATCACTTTGTCAACAAAGGTCCATATAATTAAGGCTATGGTCTTTCCAGTGGTCATGTATGGATGAGGGCTGGACAATAAAGAAAGCAAAGTGCTGAAAAATTTATGCTTTTGAACTGTGGTTCTGGAGAAGACTCTTGAGAGTCCCTTGGAAAGCAAGGAGATCAAACCAGTCAATCTTAAAGGAAATCAACCCTGAATACTCTTTGGAAGGACTGATGCTGAAACTCCAAAATTTTGGCCACCTGATGGAAACAGCTGACCATTAGAAAAGACCCTGATGCTGGGAAAGATTGAAGGCAGAAGAAGAAGAGGCTGACAGAGGATGAGACGGTTGAATGGTGTCACCTATTTACTGGACATGAACTTGGGCAAAATCTGGGAGATGAAGGACAGGGAGGCCTGGCATACTGTAGCACACGGGGTCACAAAGAGTCAGACAGAACTTGGTGACTGAACAAACTATGGCAATGTGTGTCTAAGAATCAAATAAAATAATTTAAAATTTATGTGTCTATAATTGTGTATTTTTAATTGCAACCTTAAATTTCCAAAGTTAACACACACACACACACACACACACACATGCTCACAGTTTAAAAAATAAATAAATAAATAAAAAACACTGGCAAGCAAAAAATCAAAATGAAGTAACAAAGAACTGAGGAAAATAAAAAGTAAAAGATTTTTGTCTCCCTTAAGTTAGTTCTACTCCTTGGTTGGAAGTTTATTTAAAGGTTTGATGACAGTCATTTCAGGCCTCCAATATTCTATTTGGCTACTGCCAAATATCACATATCAAATATACATGCCAAATATCCACATATCAAAAATAATTGAAGGTAAAATAATGTATACATTCTCTCCCATAGAAACCTGTTTGGGAAGTTAAAGTTTTTTTGTTTTGTTTTTTCCAGAAGATGGCTGTACTTAGTACTTAGAACAAGCGGGTAGATTTCACATTTGTGGACCATTTTAAAATAGTTTTGTACATATATCTCAAGTCACAGTAACTGAGGGCCATGTAAAATGAACGTGACCTTGATGAAATGATTCCATAAGGAAGTAGCAAACTTTTTCTTTACTCAGAGTATGCAAATAATTGAATCAAATGTCAGGTTATCAAATAAATATACATCAATTAAAATAAATAGATTTTTTTTAATGTAAGAAAAACATGTTATTATTATTTATTATAAGAAAAGATGGCTGCAATACAATAAATAGGCTTCCCAGCTGGTTCAGACCAGAGACCCAGGTTCAAACCATGGGTTGGGAAGATCCCCTGGAGAAGAGAATGGCAATCCACTCCAGTGTTCTTGCCTGCAGAATTCCATGGACAGAGGAGCCTGGTGGGCCACATAGTCCATGGATTACAAAGAGTCAGACGTGACTGAGCAACTAACACTTTCAATAACACTTTCACCATACATATTCTTAGGTTTTAAACAAGACCAATGATGAGATAGTTAATTGTACTTCATGTGGAGAACTGTAAGTGTCAGTCAGAATTTGCCCTCAGTGTATATTTGGCATCAGCTTTTTGCCATTCAATAACCACAACTGGTTCCACAACAAACTGGAAAATTCTTAAAGGGATGGGAATACCAGACTACCTTACCTGCCTCCTGAGAAACCTGTATGCAGATCAAGAAGCAACAGTTTGAACCAGATTTGGAATGACAGACTGGTTCCAAACTGGGAAAGAAGTACGTCAAGGTGTATATTAACTTCTATGCAGAGTACATCATGCGAATGCCGGGCTGGAACAGGCAGAAACTGGAATCAAGATTGCCGGGAGAAGTATCAATAACCTCATGTACATGACAACACCCTTATGGCAGAAAGTGAAGAAGAACTAAAGAACCTCTTGATGAAGGTGAAAGAAGAGAGTGAAAAAGGTGGCTTAAAAATCAACATTAAAGAAACCAAGATCATGGCATTTGGTCCCATAACATCATGGCATATAGTTAGGGAACCATGGAATCAGTGAGAGTCTTTAATTTGGGGGGCTCCAAAATCACTGCAGATGATGACTGCAAGCACGAAACTAAAAGATGCTTTCTCATTGGAAGAAAAGCAATGACAAACTTAGACAACATATTAAAAAGTAGAGACATTACTTTGCCGACAGAAGTCTGTATGTCAAAGTGATGGTTTTTCCAGTAGTCATATATGGACTTGGGAGTTGAACCATAAAGAAGGCTGAGCGCTGAAGAATTGATGCTTGTGAACTGTGGCGTTGGAGAAGACTCTTGAGACTCCCTTGGACTGCAAGGAGATCAGACCAATCAATCCAAAAGGAAATCAACACTGAATATTTATTAGAAGTACTGATGCTGAAGCTGAAACTCCAATATTTTGGCCACCTGATGCAAAGAGCCAACTCCTTAGAAAAGACCCTGAAGCTGGGAAGTATTGAAGGCAGGAAGAGAAGGGCGCCGACTCAATGGACGTAAGTTTGAGCAAACTCTGAGAGACGGTGAAGGACAGGGAAGCCTGGCATGCTGCAGTCCATGGGATCGCAGAGTCGGACACTACTGAGCAACTGAACAATAAGCCACAGCTGAGGACATCAAAAAGAAAAGCAGCCATATGTGAGGGGTTAGAACTAAATAGTCTATTTCAAGCTTTGAGGTTCTTATATTCTCTATCAATATAATTTTTCAATCTCCTATTTCATATGTAGAGACGGGGAGCTATAGATTACACAGCCAGCCACTCAAATAGTTATGTATCAGGCTATCCACATAATAAGGAAATTACGTCTTCATATTTCCTTTCTTATACTCAGAAATTCAGTGTCTCAGAAGTATATCCTAAGTCTAATTAAATTGGAAATTTGAAATCCCCATTGAATCAAGAATCTTCCCAACCAAATTGCAGATTTTATGAGTTTCAAAAATGAACATGTTTTCAATTAGAGTGGGTATATGTGTTATTTTTCTTTTCCTTTTCACAAACAGCCAGTATATATGCATTTCCCATTACACATACATGACTCATAGAGGAGGAAGTGAATTTAATGGAATTGATGCCTTTTTAATGGCTGTGTGGATCCCATAGGATTTCTCATTGTGTAAGCAAATGGGTGAATGAGTGGTTAGATGGTAATTTGGGGTAACACTATGCTGCTGAATATAGGACTGTTGATGATAATGATCATTAAATATAGAAAAAGCTACACCTTTGTTTTAAAAAGTTGAAGAGATGATAAAAGCTGCTATTGATGGGAGTATGAGAAAAGAAGCCCTATTAGGATTTTGATGGGAATTTCCACATGTACAGTTTCTTTTGGACTAAGGGTGAATGACATAAAATGGGGCAAAATAAATAATATGAATACTCTTTGACCCAGAAATCTCTCTTCCAGGAATATATTTTAAGATACATTAGCACAAGTATAAAGAGAAATGACTGCAGCATTTTCGGTCATGGCAAGATTTTAGAAATAGCCTGACATCTACCACATGCACAGTTGGTGGAAAATTAAATATTAATACTAGCTTTATGAAGAGGTTATTAAGTAGGAGCATCATATCAAAATCAACCAATGTGAGGAACACTAAAATATATTATATCACCCTGCTACATATATGTATTCTTTCCTAGTGGCTCAGATGATAAAGAATCTGACTGCAATGGGTTGGGAAGGTCCTTTAGGGAAGGGAATGGCTACCCACTCCAGTATTCTTGCCTGGAGAATACCATGGACAGAGTAGCCTGGTGGGCTACAATCCACAGGATCACAAAGAGTCAGACAAGACTGAGCAATTAACACTTTCACTTTTCACATATGTGTGTTAAATGTTTTTATTATTTTAATTTTATGAGATAACCCAAATACATTACTTTGCAAAGGAAAATACAGGTAAAGAACAACCTTTCTCTTTTAAACAACAGGGGCATATGCACTGAATTATATGCTTTTATTTTTATTCTGTAAACTTACTCTGTTGCTGCTGCTACTGCTAAGTCGCTTCAGTCGTGTCTGACTCTGTGCAACCCAATAGATGGCAGCCCACCAGGCTCCCCAATCCCTGGGATTCTCCAGGCAAGAACACTGGAGTGGGTTGCCATTTCCTTCTCCAATGCATGAAAGTGAAAAGTGAAAGTGAAGTCGCTCAGTTGTCTCCGACTCTTATGACCCCATGGACTGCAACCTAGCAGGCTCCTCCATCCATGGGATTTTCTAGTCAAGAGTACTGGAATGGGGTGCCATTGCCTTCTCTGGAAACTTACTCTAGAAACCATTAATTACCTAATTAACTATAGGAATTAAGGTGTGAGTTGATGAATAAGAAAAATAACACTTCCATTATTTGATTTTTTATCATGTACCTTTATTATTTTTGATAAGATTATTTTATTATGAAAACAGAGGTCCAGCAGTCAGCTTCTTCAATCATGTCCCGGGATTTTATTGACTCTGAGGACCACAGAAAGCCTTTATCTCACAAAGTACTGTGACGCAAAAGTGGAAGAAAGTGAAGTCACTCAGTCGTGTCCAACTCTTTGAGACCCGGTGAACTGTAGCCCCCACCAGGCTCCTCTGTCCATGGGATTCTCCAGGCAAGAGTACTGGAGTGGGTTGCCATTTCCTTCTTCAGGGGACCTTCCCAACACAGGGATCAAACCTGGGTCCATGCATTGCAGGCAGACGCTTTATCCTCTGAGCCACCAGGGAAGCCCAATGCTGATAATTCTTTAATCCCACATCCCTCACTTTTTCTTTCTGGCTCAGCACAATGACAGTTCCTACTGAGAACCAGTAGTTAGGAGTCAGGAGGTTAATAAAAATCTTCTCTTAAAGGTCATGTGTCCTAGAAAACTGAGGTCAAGCTTTACAGATTGATATTTAACTATTGGTTCACATGAGAATCACCAACAGAACATTTTAATGATAGATATTCATTGGCCTAGTGGAAGGAAGCCAAATCATCTGTATATACTAATTATTTACTTTGAATGGAGCATAATTACAAAATTGGGATGTTTTTGCCATACATCAATATGAATCAACCACAGTTATACATGTGTCCCCTCCATCTTGAACCCCCCTTCCTCCTTCTCCACCCTAAACCTCTAGGTTGTCACAGAACCCTCGCTTTGGGTGTGAAGACCTATTTCTGATTTTAATCTAAAGTTCCATTTTTTGTAAGGTGTAAAATATAGTTTCAATATTCTTTGGATGATTTGTGTACACATTAATTCTTAGAAATATCATTCTATCTCCTTTAAACACAGAGAGAGGGAGAGAGGAGGGGTTTAAAGTGATTCCGAGACATGGCAGTAGTTAAAGGTGTATGCATTTCCATTTCTTCCTGCATGCTGTTCTTCTGGCTCTGCTCAGGAGCCCATTGCCTTGTGAAAGGAAATTCCAGGTTTCTTCCCTTGTTAGTCATCTCAGTCAAGCTGTATCCCTGCTATCTATATCCAGGACAGTAGCAAGCTAAGTTTATACCAGAATCTCAGTTAACTCTATAATATTCCTGCAAATACTTTTAGTACAAGGACAATGAAGAGAAAGAATCATTAATTCAACTTCTGTAGTTTTCAAGCTGTGCTTCATAAACAGTGCAACTTTTGAGAGTTTAAGTCAGTCATCATCACGCATGCAAAGTAAGTAAGATAAGATGTGCTTTTGGTTGTGGTTGGCCAATATTAGGAGACTAGACAACTCTAGGGAATAGATAGGATATGAGATGTGGCATAACTCTGGATTTCATTAAGGGACACCACAGATAAGGACAAGAATGGCAGATCTTAAGTAATGTCACAATGTTGTCATGTTGTCAAATATGTCAAAGAATGTTCATAGGCTCATATTGTCAAATATGTCAAAGAATGTTCATAGGCTCATGTTGTCAAATATGTCAAAGAATGTTCATAGGCTCATGTTGTCAAATACGTCAAAGAATGTTCATAGGCTCATGTTGTCAAATACGTCAAAGAATGTTCATAGGCTCATGTTGTCAAATATGTCAAAGAATGTTCATAGGCTCATATTGTCAAAGAATGTTCCCAACTGGACAGCAGATCCTGATTGTGATACTACTTTTTTTGTACAACTCTTACCTTATATTGGGGCTTCCCAGATGGCTTGGTGGTAAAAGAGCCCACCTGCCAAGCTTCCCTGGTGGTTCAGACCATAAAGAATCTGCCTGGATGCAGAAGACACAAGAGATGCAATTTCCATCCCTGCATTGGGAAGATCTTCTGGAGAAGGGAATGGTTACCCACTCCAGTATTCTTGCCTGGAGAATTCCGTGGACAGAGGAGTCCATGAGGTCTGAAAAAGTCAGACATGGCTGAGTGACTAACACTTTCCCTTATGCTGGGTAAGGAATATCCTAGATTTCAGCTGTTTTCCTGCTCAGTGAAAATGTAAGGACAACTTTTCTGCATTCACTCAGAGGGGTATGAAAAGATGAACCTCTTTGCAAAGCAGATGAGTTTATGAACAAACTAAATCATTACAGAAAGGGGAAGTACTTCATAGGGAGTCCTATCAATCATTACTGAAACCTCTTGGCACAATTACATTTCATTATTACACTTTCCCCTCATTAAAATGTAGCCCTCTAGACTTATCCTGTGGGATTTTGATGATTTCTGGATGAATAATATGCAATAAAATTTATTTTATTAGAAGGAAGTGGATATGGTAATGCCTAAAGGCACAGAACATTAGGGGAAACACTTTACTCTTTGATTTAAAATATCCATGGTGATGACAATATATCATATTTTTATAGTTATCAGTACATATAACATCACCACTAATACTTCTTTTAATTCTCAAAAATATTCTTTGAACTAATAAGTATTCTCATTACCTCCATTTTACAGATGAACACAACTCAAAGAATCAACTAACTTATTGAAATCCAAATGGTAGCAATGGCATACATATTTTTCCCTACCTCTAAGTTCATGGCTTTTCCAGCAAAGCACATCAGACTTCCATTTTCAATAATGAATAAGTAATATGTGATTTTCTGGGTTTCTATGAATAGTACATAATTTTTATTGCTTGTCAAAGCTTTCTGGCCTTGCTACTTCATTCAATCAAAGTTTAATAATGTGATCTCCTTGAAGTATACTATTAGAAAATAAAATTAATTAGTTGAAGCCCAGTGGTACAGATAACCTAACTACTGAAAAAAAAAAACTGATTCTCCCTCAGGACATGGCCTCTATACAGGGCTAAATTTGAAGCACAGATTTCTTTTTCTTTTTTCTAGTGGGAAAATAATTCAAATTCTTGTAATAGACAACTGCACAAGAAACTTATTTTTAAATATGCTCTTTTAAAGGTTAAATTGATGTTAAACTGGTTTTCTAAACTAATACACCAGATGAGTCTTCAAGAGTGGGGACAGCTGTCAGTTCTTTTACATCACACTCTCCACAGTGCTATCTCTAAGACATGCTGGCAAGACACAGGAAATCAGTTTCAGCCAAATTCCCACATTTCAGAGTCTTGCTGATGAGAGCAGAAAAGAGTCTGTTGACAAGAAAGTGTGGGTGGGTGATCAAACCCATGTATACAGTGTATCACCGACTCACACTTGTCTCAATCTAGAGAAGGACCATTTTATGTCTAGTGTTTATGTTTTAGATAAATACCAACTATTTCAAAAGCTAGTGCTTCAAGAATGGAAACAAGTTTACTAAACAGTGAGCTGTGATTTTTCAGCAATCACATTAAAAACGTTCCTAAGCTCAACAGTTCTTTAAAACTATAGACAAGGCCACAAAAATACACATATCTTTTAAATTTGAGGACTTAAGCATTTTGTGCAGTTCAAAAATGTTTTAGAGTACTTTACAAGTCCTAAAATGTCTTAGTTCAATAAAGAGCTCTAAGCAATGATACTCATGATAAATAAATTAAAATGTATCTTAAATAGTTAATGTCTCATGCAAATTTTACCTAAATACTGATAATTTATATTATCACTGATGTGTATACTCAAGGAATATTCATTTGTTTTTTCAGTTCAAATTTTGATAAATATAATGTTGCCAATGGCATTGAAAACCTGTAAGATGTTGAGATATATTTATGCATTATGCTTTTTAAAAAGCTAGCCCCTACCCCCAGCAAAATTTGTTTTTCTTTATTATTTTGGCACATATTATTTCCTCTTCATCAGTGATTTTAATTATAGCTACAATATTCATTACTTTTTACAAATTTTTGTTTGACTTAATACCTCTTTTTATTTCCATTCTTGTGACCATTGAGAGAATGGGAAAGCTTTAATGACTTCAATATTTTATAAATTTACTTCATCCATTCCCTAGGCTATGGTTAAAAGTAAATACAAATTTTGAGATGTCTCACTAAAATTAAAACATGTCCTGAAATTTGTCACCTTTATTTTGCTTTACTGTCTCCTTTTCTTAAGATATCTTTTCTCATCCTGTTATTGAAAGTGGGGTCTGGCTCCAAACCACTCAAAAGCCATTAAAGAGGCCAGGTTGGTGGAAGAGAAAATTCGCTTTATTTTGGATGCCAGCCACCAGAGAGGGTGAGGGGAAGTGGACTCCAGTTCAAAGGCTGAAGAGCCTCCCACTGCCAGTGTGGAAGAGCTTTTATAGACAGAGGAAGGGTCTACATGTAGAAACAGCACAGTCAACTCTGACTGTCGTCTTGAAACTGGTCATCAGTCATCTCGATTGTTTCAGGTAGTCAGTTCCAGAGTCAGTTTGTTTCCATTTCTTTGAGGCTAATTCTCAGATTTGTGGTAGCTTTGTGATGGCTATAGTCCGGACATCATACCGTTAACCTCTACCTGGAGGAGGTTTCAGTATCTATGACAGCGCACAGGATACGGCTCAGAATACTGTAAGTGAAGTTGCTCAGTCGTGTCCAACTCTTTGCAACCCCATGGACTGCAGCCTCCCAGGCTCCTCCGTCCATGGGATTTTCCAGGCAAGAGTACTGGAGTGGGTTGCCATTTCCTTCTCCACAGAATATTATGAGAGCCCTCAAAAAGGAACAAAGGGTCCTTTACTATGCTTAATGACCACATTGTTTTTATTTAGTCTCCTTCAGCAGTTTTCCTTTGTTTTTGCTTGTTCTCATGTCTCTGATTATACCTATTCTTTGGCTAAAGCTTTTCCACAAACAAAAGGCAGTCAGAGGACATGGGGGTCAAGGACCATAGGGTTCTGCTCTGATTTAATCTGATATGTTATGATCCCATTAATTTTCCACAAACATGTCTGTACCTTATGTTCTGCAATTACTTTGTACTTTTGTACTTCTCTTTTTAAGTGGGAAAAACTATTTTGCCTATTTTGTCACTAGAAACAGTCAGCTGTGGATGGAGATCCTGGAGTTGCTTTATCTATGTACTATTTTTCCTTTTTTTTTTTTTTTCTAGTTTTCCTTTTTTCTCACCCATTTATACTATTTTGGGGATTATAAACTTTACACTTCCTGCTTGTGTAAAAGTTAAAATCAGATAGACAACAGGGTTTGTACAATACCTTAAGAGTCAGTTAGATTTTTCAGATTCAAATTAAAGAAGAAATTTCAAATTAAAGAAGAATATCTAGCCTTAAAAAGCAAAGCAACAACAAAATCTATAAAAAATAAAACAATAAAAAACAAACAAACAAACAAATCTATAAGGCCTAGAAAGAAAGTATTAGAAAATGTAGGCTATAATATGCTGTCTTCAGTTATTGGGAAGAGGGTGTCTCTATGAAAGAACAAAGGCAGCTGATCCAATCAAATTTTCTTCTAAACATCTAAATGACAGATCTGGCAAACAAAGGAAAATTCATGTGGAATTCTTCAATAGAATGCACTTAGTTTCTTATAATTTTTATTGAAATATAATTGATATATAGCATTAGTAGTGATTCCATATATGTATGTAATACAAAATGATCACCACAATAAATCTTGTTAATATTCATCACTACACACAATTATATATTTTTCTTGTGATGAGAACTTTTAATACCTATTCCCTTAACTTTTGGGCTTCCCTGGTAGCTCAGTTGGTAAAGAATCTGCTTGCAATGCAGGAGTCCACTTGCAATGCAGGAGAACAGGGTTCAATTACTGGGTCCGGAAGATCCCCTGGAGAAGGAAATGGCAACCCACTCCAGTATTCTTGCCTGGGAAATCCTATGGACAGAGAAGCCTGATGGGCTAAAGTCCATGGGGTCGCAAGAGTTGGACACAACCTAGCAACTAAACCACCAAACCACCTGTTAATTTTCAAGTATTCAATATAGTATTGTTAACTATAGAGATTATACTGTATATTATATCCCTAGAGTTGATTACTTTATAACTGAAAATTTACACATTTTGATCATCTTCACTCATTTTGACCACCCTCTAATTCTAGCCTCTGGCAACCACCACTGCCTTGAGTTTCTTAGGGAAAAAAAGCAAGCCCTGGACTTTACAGATTTAAGCTAAATGGTTCCTTATGAGAGGGTAACAGTCAGGAAGGCCAGGGGTCTCCAAAGGGAGGAAAGAGGCTGCAAGTGCCAGACATTTCTGTCTCTCTTAAGCGGCCGGAGGAAAAAAAAAACAGCGATATTTTTTCTTCTCTACACAAATTTAAAAGGAGGTTTCTCTTAAAATGCTGTGTTGCCATGACACCTGGTTTCACCTGAAGCTAACTACTCTCAAACCTTGAGTTAACCAATACATTTCTTTTTCTTATGGAAACGTTGTCTTAAGCTATGTTAATGTACCCCGACTCTATCTTCAAGTTGGTTCCGCCAAATGGCCCAACCTACTTACTCAGGTATTGTTCCCCTAATCTATGTAAATGAAACTATTTGTTGGTATTCTGCCCTTCTACAAGATTCAAGTCAATCGTTTTATGGCCAGGGATGAATTATCTGGTGCCATTCTAAATTTTATGACATTCCTTTCTTTTCATTAACAGACTGTGAGTGACTATATAACATACAGCTAAAGACAAGGAGGGGGTTACTCTTTTGCCCACTTCTGATGCCTATGTCAAAAGCTTTCTCTATCTCCTTTATACTTTAATAAAACTTTATTACACAAAAGCTCTGAGCGATCCAGCCTCGTCTCTGGCCCCGGATTGAATTCATCTCCTCCGGAGGCCAAGAGTCCTGCGTCTTATCATTCAGCAACAACCTTTCACTTAGAAAACATTGTATAAGCTATGAAATAAACTAAATGTAAAACAGAGATGTTTCATGTTGAGATGGCTCTCTTGCACAAATGAAGTGAATGGCCTATGTGATTTAGAGATTTGATGTATGAATTTTCTATTGCTACTGTAAAAAATTACCAGCACTAAGTGGCCCAGGATTTTAATTTTTAAACTCAAGGATTTTAATCTTAAATTCCTTTGGTCAAAAATCTGCTATAGATCTTCCTGGGTTAAACTCAACATGTCAGCAAGGCTGCATTCCACTCTGAAAGTTCTAGAAAATCTATTTCTTTGCCTAGTCCAGCTACTGGAAGCCACACACATTAACTTATAGCCCTTTCTCCATATTTTCTCTCTTCTATATCCTTCTGCTTCCACTTTTAAGGGCCTTCTTTTCTTTTTACATCTTCTTCTTTCCAACCTATTCCACTTATCACAGGACAGTCATTTAAAAAGTAATACCTATTTGTCATAGTTTTCTTGAGATACAATTGGCATACAGCACTGTATAAGTTAAAAAATTTCTGTGACTCTAAGGGTATAAGCTGTGTATTCTTCCACTAGTGTAACTCCAGCCAAAGCAAAAAGCTGTAAAGAAAAATTAAATCTTAAGATAGTCAGAGATATCAGTTTAGCCAGTCTTTTAATTTACTATGGAAGACATTAAATAGTGAATTATCAGATTTAATTTCCACATTATATTTCTAACCGCTTTTTGATATAGGTGCTAATAAGCAGCAAAAAGGATAAATGGAAGACATATACAGGAAGAACGCAAAATGAAATAATTCACAGGTGTGATTATTAGCCTCTGATAAGTGAATAAAATGGCTAAAATTGCAATCTAGGGGATAGAAAATTTGAAGCTAAATAGTTTGTATACTAACAACATATTTTTCCTATGAATTGGACAATGAATCTAAGATGCAAGCTTAGTCACTCAGTCGTGTCTGACTCGTTGCAAACCATTGGACTATAGCCCCCCAGGCTCCTCTGTCCATAGGATTTTTTAGGCAAGAATACTGGAGTGGGTTGCCATTTCTTTCTCCAAGGGATCTTCCTGACTCAGGGATTAAAGGACTTCCCGATGGCTAGGCAGGTAAAGAATCTACCTGCAATGCAGGAATCTAAGATATTTTCTCCCAAATCCCATTATACACAAAGTCACAACACATATGTACACATGTATATGTACATGTATTTACACATATGGGCATAAGGATAAGAGATATTTATGACTGTCTCTAATAAAATCATGTACAAGAGCGCACTGAGTATTCTCTCTATGGAGTGAAAAATGTATGAGCATCATCCCCTTAGGCTGTGACTCTTAAAAATTAACTCTTTGTCTATTCTAGCTAGAATAATGAATAATATATGGCTATTTCAAGCCTAGTAAATGGGTTCAAGCATAATTCTCTTACAATTGAGAAATAAGTTCATAACTTATGAGATCTTTTCACTGGGTTCCATGAAATATTACGATTGCTCTGCCTCTGCTTAACAGCTTATTTTTCCTGAGAGACCTATGAGAATAACAAGGAGCAAAGATCAATTAAAACATAATCTTAGGAACTACATTTGTGTTAGTATTTTAAAAGCATGAGAACAAGACTGGCCCAAGGAAAAATGATGAAGTAAGACTTTTGGTTTAGTCGACATGTTAAGTCTTTCTGTGTGTGCTCTGTACAGCAGTTGTTTAAATACATATCTTGTGCTTGCGTGTGTGCTAAGTCGCCTCAGTTGTGTTCGACTCTTTGTGTAGCCCATCAATCCCTCTGTCCGTAGGATCCTCCAGGCAGGAATACTGGAGTGGGTTGCCATGCCCTCCTCCGGGGGATCTTCCCTACCCAGGGGTCAAATTGGTGCCTCTTAAGTCTCCTGAATGGGCACACAGATTCTTTACCACCAAACCACCAGGGAAGATAAGGAGTAAATATATACATAAGTGCATATAAAACTACTTTGCACATTTTATTTATAGGCTATATTTTTAGAACATCTGTCTATCACATTTCCACTTTTACCAGGGTGGACTATCCTTTCTATGAAGTCACTTAGCTCTGTAACCACTATAGCATTCATTCCATTACTCTGTAAATGTATACTTCTACACATCTCTCCAGTAATGCAGTGTTGGGAATGTCTTGTGTATGCCATCTTCACATCTTCAAATTCTGATATGGTGTTTAATACTTAATAAGTAAATGTGTGTGTGCTTAATTGCTCAGTCATGTCCGACTCTTTGCAACCCCATGGACTGTAGCCCGCCAGGCTCCTCTGTCCATGGGGCTTCTCCTGGCAAGAATACTGGAGTGGGTTGTCATGCCCTCCACCAGGGGATCTTCCCAACCCAGGGAATGAACCCAGGTCTCCCACATTGTAGGCAGTTTCTTTACCATCCGAGTCACCAGGGAAGCCCAATAAGTGAATACTATATGCTATTTCTGAAAAATAACTATAAAACTATAATTTTTAAAAGCCATTTTATTTATGTAAAGCACAATTAAGTATAAAAAATACAAAATAGTTTGTTTCCTGATCTTTTTTATGAAGAATAATAAAATGAAATCAGTCTAGTCATTGACAAGTCTTTTATTCTAGAATTACTACTTTTAAATTGTGTGTTGTAAAAATATAGATTCCCTTTCATTGCTTGTCCACAATGTCTTCAAATGAAATTCAATGTTATCTAAATTTCATGAAGAACCCAATAATTTGAAATTCCTAATATACCAGGATAGTCTTTTTTAAAAAATTGTGGTAAGAACACTTAGTTTGAGACCTATCTTCTTAGCAGTTTTTTAAGAGCACAATACAGTGTTGGGCTTCCCAGGTAGCTCAGTAGTAAAGAATTTGTCTGCTGATCAGAAGACATGTGTTTGATCCTTGGACTGATAAGATCCCCTGGAGAAGGAAATGGCAACCCACTCCAGTCTTCTTGCCTAGAGAATCCCCATGGACAGAGAGCCTGGTGGGCTATAGTCCCCGGGTTGCCAAAGAGAAGGACACTACTGGGTGACTAAACACAGCACAGAGCATCCGGTATTCTTGGCTGGGAAATCCCATGAACAGAGGAGCCTGACGGGCTACAGTCCATGGATTGCAAAACAGCGGGACATAACTTAGCTACTAATAACAGCAACAGTGTTGTTAAGTATAAGCACAATATTGTACAACAGATATCTGCAATTTGTTAGTTGTATAAAAAGTGAAAGTCACTCAGTTGTGTCCGGCTCTTTACTACCCATGGACTGTACTGAATTTTCCAGGCCAGAGTATTGGAATGGGTAGCTGTTCCCTTCTCCAGGGGATCTTCCCAAACCAGGGATCTAATCCAGGTCTCCCATATTGCAGCTGCATTCTTTACCAGCTGAGACACCAGGAAAGCCTGAGAATACTGGAGTGGGTAGTCTATCCCTTCTCCAGAGAATCTTCCTTACCCAGAAATCGAACCGGGTCTCCTGCATTGCAGGCAGGTTCTTCACCAGCTGATCTACCATACTTTAAATGAAGTATCTTAAATAGTCAAACACACAGAGAATAAAATTTTATACTGTATAATACTTCTTTCAGACAGCTTCAAAACCTTGGATGATATTTTGTCCCTCTTCCTTGTAAATGTCTGTTCCATTGCTCATTCTCCCTGAAATACACATGTAGTCCCCTAGGTTTGCCCTTGATAATGGCTTTCTCAATATTTCCTCCATAATGATCTATCATAACCTTTTTGAATCATAAAAATATATACATTTACTACACCACATATATCAATTTCTAATCACCATCTTACACTGAGTTCACATTGTCTTACGCATTCAGACTAGACTCTCTTAACCCAAAGTCTCTTGAACACTACTTACAAATGTTTAATCATTATCATTTTTATAAAAAAGTATGCTAATGAATCAGTATCACAATAAAATAAAGTTCTGATTTGTTGTTGTTGTTTAGTAAGTTATGTCCAACTCTTTGCAACCCCATGGACTCTAGCAGACCAGGCTCCTCTGTCCTCCACTATGTAACAGAGTTTGCTCAAATTCATGTCTCTTGAGTTCATGATGCTGTTTAACCATCTCATCCTCTACTGCCCCTTTCTCCTTTTGCCTTCAGTCTTTCTCAGCATCAGGGTCTTTTCCAATGGATGGGTTCTTTGCATCAAGTGGTCAAAGTATTGGAACTTCCATGTAGCATTTAAGGCCTCCATACTCTTATTTGCCCTACTTCTCAGCTATGTTACCCACTTATTCATAAGAAAAGTCTTTTCCACCAGGTTCCTGTGAAAGTATTACTCCCTCCTTTAGACTTGTGCAAATAATAGCCATTTTTTATGGCCTTTTTCCATTAAAGATTTTTCTAGAACCCCCAATATTTATGGCATTTAATACCAGCCTCCACTATATGGAATTTTTACAAGCTTCTTTGTACTAATTGTTTATTTTTTAAATTACATGTTCCAGTTTAGATTGTGAGACCTTCAAAAATGAAAATATCATTTCATATTTCCCAATATTCTCAGGAAGAGAGCATCTGTTTATCTGTGTACTGCACACACATTGCTCATTAATAAACCATTGGTGAGGATTTAATTTAGAATTTGCATATGAATTACACACATTTACAGTAAGCGATTATTATGTAACTAAAGTAAGCATGCAAGGAACAGTCGTAGACTTTGAAACCCAATAAACTTGAATCACACAGTTTGTATATATTTCCCTTGGATTCATCATTTGGATCTCTGAATTTTTTTTTTTCATCTTAAAATGGGAATAATTACTATCAACTTTTTCAAGTCATTGTGAAGTTGAAAGTAAGCAGTAAAACCAGATCCTCTACAAAAGTTTCTGTATATTCCCTTGGGTGGTTGAAACAACTGCAAAAAGAGTACTGTTATAATTACATTTTGACATATTTACAATATAGAAATGAGAGGCTTTTTATGACAACAATATCAAAATTTACATTAAGTAATAACTAAGTTACATAATATTACATAAGTAATAATTAAGTAGTAATAAAGTTTTACACTCAGTGGCTGATAGACACATGAAAAAAATCCTAAGAAATGATTATATTTATTTGATGTGGTGGCTTTCATTGCTGTAAAAGATTACCCGTTATTACACAGGCAAGCTAAAATCCTAATTGCTCTGTAGCATTTGAGAAGCTAGTCTGAAAAATAGGTTAACTGAGAATGACTAAAAGCCACCTTTGTGTAGAATTTGTCTCACTCGAACTTATATTTACTCTATGTATGTGGCTTCTCAACTATCGCACACATTGTACAAAAAGCAATAACTTGCATTGACATTATCTACACCATGTAGGTCTTTATTCAATTACATCCCACCTCAAGCAATTTTTTTTCTACACGGCATCGATTTGGTTGTTTTTTAACCTTTCCTCATTTCTTCCCTTCAGTCCTCTTTAATTCCAGATGGCACATCAAGATGTCTTTACTGATTGTTTTGTAATAAAATCTCTCACAGCTGAGGAGCATAGATCTCTGTGTTTAAAGGAGAAAAAATCCAGCAATAAGCCAGGATCCAGAGGAACAGTTCTTTAAATATACTCCAAGCACTGGAGCTGGCAATTTTTTGGTAACCTCTACCTTACTTGAAGATACTTTAATGCTGATGTGAATGAATCTGGGGTCATATTTTAGTTCTGAGAGGCAGGTTCATGGGGGGAAATAAAATAAAATTTAGATATCAGCAGAACTTGTTTGGGACCTGGCTCTGTCATTTACTAGTTTAGTGATTTTTGAACAGCCTGCTTAATCTTTTAACCCTCAGACCATGCATCTATTTAAAAATGAGATGTAATTGCAATAGTGTTGTGGGAAATTAAAAAGATTGTACATGATACCACTGCACTGTCTGGGAATAATTCTTGAAAGATAGGAATCTGCTGATTTAAATAACTTCCTCAGAAATCAATTACAGAGTTTGTCTTATTAGGTTTGGCTGAGAAGATTTCTTATATATATATATGCATATATATATTTATAAATTATATATATATATAATTCATATATATATGCAAATTTATATATATATGCACATTTTATCCCCAAATTATAAAATAATTCTGATATTTTTTAATACAATATAAGTAAGACCCTTGGGGTAAATTTATGGCTTATAAGAAAATATATCTTGGTGAAAAATATGCCAACTTAAAAGACTTGATGTAACATAAACAGGTATATTTGTATATAGGGATTAAATAAGCTTACTTTCAAAAATCTTGAGCTCAGAGTTACTGTAATTAGTGTGCGCCAACAAGGAATTTACACTGGCCTGTCACCCACATTTGACAAATGGTGATGGTTTGCAGCTAGAATAAGCACAGTTGCTTTATATTTGTCATACATGAGTTTAATGGTTGGTTTATCTTCCTTTATTGGAAATCCATTGTAATCTATACATAATGGATATAAAGTGCATCCAGGAAATGTTTTCTGATTATATGCTCTAAGAAGCTGCACCCTAAGGATTTAAATATATTACAATGCAAAGTAAGCTACAGTTTAATCATTCAGTGGCATAAGAAGCTTCCAGAAATAATATCTAACATGGCATCAATACTGAAGTAAGAGAACAGACATTGTGGGAAATAAATATTTGACTTTCAATGTCTAATTTTCAATATATATGAACCATGTGATACAATGAATTTATGCAGAATTCCTTCTTGTCTATTTTCACTTTTACCAAGTGCAAATTCCAAATAGAACTGTATAAAATGTACAAATACATTTATTTCACTGAAAATACAGATGTAGAAAAAGTAACGTTAAAATAATATAGCACCAATATATGCAGTGCTGTTATTTATAAACATAGTGGAAAAGACAATGCTATACGTTGCTGTAATTGTCAGCACCACAATCATCAGATAGTGTCCTCATGATCTAGTTATATATCCTTAGTTATTATCTTAAAGGGTTTGTGTTACACTGTAATTGGAAAGATCCATATAGTTATTTAGACCTTAGCTATGTCTTATCTAAACATATTCTTACTTTTTAATTTTTTGATCCAGTTGTGAGCTTGGATTCTTCAAGTAACTGGAAAGATTTTAGCTCCATCAATTGAGTAAGTAGCCTATTCTATTGCTCCTCACCCATGTTGTCACCTGGTAGCGTACTTGAGTGTATCTCCCGATGCCCCCACCAACTTCAGTGAAGTCTGTAGTGCAGAGAAATTCATGTATTGAAAGCAATTGTAAAAGTGGATGTCATGTACTAGGAAAAGAAATCAGGGAAAAAAATCCATATTTAGTGAATTGATAGTTTGTAAAGATAAATTTTCAAGCAGAATTCATCATAGAAGTTATTTAAACTTAAATAGAGTTGATTCTTTTGAAGAATTAGGATGTAAGGGCTAATTATAAAGCTACTGTGGGATTAGCAGTCTTTTTTATGAGCACGTACATCACAATAACTGGCTGACTATAAACTTTTCCCAAATATTGGGTTACCTAACAATTGACGTCATTAGAGTCATTATTTAAAAACGATGATGCTAATGTCATTAACTGCTTTTGGTCTTTAATGACTCCTCTTTGTCAAACTTTCTTAATATGTTCTATGATGTTGCATGACCACCTAACTTCTATCTCTCCACCTCTATATTTGACACTTCAGACTCAGAATTATGAAACTCCATTCCCTGTACACACACCTGCTTCGTGCCTCCAAGATTTTCTTCATTCAAGTGCTTATTTTTGTACACTCACTGGGTCACTCTGTTGCCTAATGGACACAAAATAAAAGTGGTTAGGATGTTATTGTTTCTATTGAAAAATTTCTTCTTTTCTAATCCTTGAAAGCATAAGTATATGCGCAATCATGTGTATGTCTGATACTGCTTTTACCTTACACATCGTCATTTTAAGATCATGCCCCAGTGTCCTCTAGGTCATGAAGTCATTAGAAGACAGAGTATGCTTATTTATCAATGGAGACATAGTAGTTGATATTTGGAAAGTACTCATTTATTATTTGTTAAACTTTTGAAAGGAATGCATCTTTATTTTATATTGTATTACTTTTTTCTTCAATAAGACTTTTATCCTCAATTTTGTGATATTTTTAATTTTCTTTATCACTTTCTCTACCTATCTTCATGTCATCTAATCATTTAATTTTCTTTTCATATAGTTACATCTAGAAATAATACCTTAGATGATGATTTTATAGTAATAGTAGTAAAGATGTATCCTGAAATATAAACAGGTACTAAAAATTTGAAGAAAGATTTTATGCAAAAAAATTGGTCATATGTATGATATTAATACAGCATTATGAAATAAATTCTTTAAATATATATTTTAGAGCTCAATCTATTATATTACTTAAATACTTTTAGTATTTAAATATTTAATATTTTAAAATATTAAATATTTATATATTCAATACTACTAGTATTTAAGTATTAATAAATTAGCTTATATGTGTATAATTTAGTACATTTCAAAATGCTTTCTTTCCCTCAATAGAGAAAGCATTTCCTCTTAGCCATTGTTTTTTCAACAAAGAAGTATATATTTATAAGGGTAAATTTTAGCTAATCTCCATAGAGTCCCTTAGACTGCAAGGAGATTCAACCAGTCCATCCTAAAGGAAATCAGTCCTGAATGTTCATTGGAAGGACTGATGCTGAAGCTGAAACTCTAATACTTTGGCCACCTGATGAGAAGAACTGACTAATTTGAAAAGACCCTGATGCTGGGAAAGACTAAGGGCAGGAGGAGAAGGGGATGACAGAGGATGAGATGGTTGGATGGCATCACCGACTCAAGGGACATGAGTTTGGGTAAACTCCAGGAGTTGGTGATGGACAGGGAGGCCTGGGGTGTTGCAGTTCATGGGGTCGCAAAGAGTCAGACACTACTCAGCAACTGAACTGAAACTGAACTGATATTAGATGTTTTCAATTATAAACTTATGAAACCAGATTTGAGATTTTACTATTGGCCATATATTACTTGTATGATGTCTTGGAGATATATGTGAAGAATAACACTCTAAGAACTAGGAAATCATTTAGAATGAGTCATAGGCATAGAAAATTAAGGAGGTTGCTTTTGAAGAGAAATCTGTGTTATAAAATGTGTTAATACTAAAGATAGATTCTGGGCAGTTCAGTTTTATTGAGTTGGAGTCTAGAAGAGCATAGATGATGATTGAGCCTGTGTGGAGAATTGAGGCAGGCTACAATCAGGCAGACAAGAAAAATATACTGCAGATAAACACTGAAACAAACATAGATTTATATCCGTAAGCACCAACTCTGGGAAAAGGCAATAGCAGACATATCTTACTGTCATATGGTCATCTCAATTGCAATGGTTTCTTTGGAGCCCATGAATCATTCAGTCTGTGAGGCAAAATGCTGCTTCTAAAGCAGCAGTTGGTCATGGCCTTGCAGTAGTGGCTATGCTGGCTGAGTACAGACAATATGTGTACGCTGAGTGGAAAAAGCCTCAGGTAACAAATCAATACTGCCAGCGCACATAAACAGGACAGCAGCCCTGACAGCTCTTGTCCTAACACTTATGTATAAAGGACAGCATTTTGTGAAATATAAAAAAGTACTTCTGGGACTTCCCTGACGGTCCAGTGGTTAAGACCACCTTCCAATGAATAGGGTGCTGATTCGATCCCTGGTAAGGGAGCTAGGAGCCCACATTCCTCATGGCTAAAAAATCAAAACATAAAAAACAAACAATATTGTAGCAAATGGAATAAAGACTTTAAAAAAAAGGTACTTCTGAAATTCCTAAATGAGGTAATATTGTTTGTGCATCTATCAGATCATCTCCCTATTTTTTTTTTATGATTCTATATTTCAAGACAAAGTTTCTAAGAATTTTATATTTTAAAGACTTGAAATAGCTTTGAGGTAGTTTTTACTAGTGACCTTCCACACAATTTAGATGCATCACAAACTGTTTCCTCCAAAAGAGTATTGGCTCACTTTTATACACAATGTGGTATAAAATGGTACACATAAAATGGTATTGACTGTCTTCCTATATACAAGTTCATCAAGGAAAGGGAGTCTATATTAGGAATTCTCTGAATTCTAGAAACTATAATCATGTAGTCTACAAACAGTGTTTTTGTAATCAATTTTAAGCTATGAAAGCAATTGTGCATGAATTGTCAATGAGATTTATGAAAAATAGTTGTTTCTCTTATGTATTTTAAAGTTAGATTAAGGATATGGTCACAATGTGCTTTGGAAAACTCAGAAAGTATACAAAATGTTTATGAGAAAGTGACTAGATTTAGTAAATAGTCACCACTTTTAAATGCAAATATATTAAACTGTTTGCAATTACATTTGTGTGCAATTATCCATAGTTAATATAAATACTTATTTACAGACTATTAAATACTTGACAGAGTTTGAAGCAGAAATTTTAACAGTCTCTGTCAATTGAGAGATGAGGTCACATCATCTTTTGAACTGTGCGCTTTCATTGTAAAATGTGACTCAATTTACAAAAGTTTATTTATATCTGCAGTTCTTTTATATGTTTCAGGCAAAACTTGCTATCACTCTTTGTACCAAACAAATGAGAAAATGTGCCTGAAACGTAATAAATGCATATTCAATATGAGTATATTCAATGTCTATGAAACACAAGGTATTTGATGGCCACAGGAGTAAATTCAGACATACACACAGAGTGCATAGTTAATGTTTTATAGAAACTTGCCTTCTAGAAGGATAACTAAAACATTTTGCCAAAATTGCTATCAGTTTGGAACAAAATTGAGTCATTTGTAGAGACATGGATGGACCTAGAGAGTGTCATACAGAGTAAAGTAAGTCAGTAAAAGAAAAATAAATATAATAATGCATATATGTGGAATCTAGAAAAACTGTATAAATAATTTTATTTGCAAGGTTAAAATAGAGACACAGATGTAGAGAACAAACATATGGATACCAAACGGGAAGGCGGTGGGAGGAATTGGGATTTGGGATTGACACATATACACTATTGATTGTTGTGTTTTTTGTTGTCCAGTCACTAAGTTATATCTGACTCTGTGTGTGTGTGTCTGTGTGTGTGTGTGTGTGTCTGTGACCCATGCACTGCAGTATGCCAGTCTCCTCTGTCCATGGGATTCCAGGCAAGCATACTGGAGTGGGTTGCCATGGCCTCTTCCAGGAAGTCTTCCTGACCTGGGGATTGAACCTGCATCTCCTGTGTCTCCTGTATTGCAGGCTGATGCTTTACCTACTGAGCCTAGTGGGAAGCCCAACACTATTGATACTATGCATAAAATAGACAACTAATAAGAACTCCACTTAATGCACTACGGGGACCCAGATGGAAAGGAAGCCCAAGAGGGAGGGTTTATATGTACACGTGTGGCTGATTCACTTTGCAGTACAGTAAAAACAACTTAACACTGTAACCATACTCCAATTAAAAGCAGTTAAGAATAGAAAACTTCTATTAAGATGAATCAAAGAAAGGATTAAAATTAAAGTGTAAGGAGACTTTTATTTTATTAGAATTGAGGAAAATATGATAAAGGAGGAAGCAAAACTTTAACCTTTGTTACAGGAAGAAGACCTGTCTTCAAAATAGTTTAATTCCAGAAGACTAGTGACAATTCTGGGGAAATATAGTCATCAAGTATTAGTAGGCACAGGGTCATAGAAAAGCATTTTGGTGACAAATTTGGGGATATCCAAGCTATATTTTTGATCATTGGTAATGGAGAACTATTGTTTTTCCTTGCTTGTTTAGTTTGGCTTTTATAAGTAGAAGTTTTCATTCAGTTCTAGGCTTTAGAAAAATGTCATTGAATTGCTATTTGAAGATGAAAAATCTGGACATATCAAGCACAGTCAAAATTTTATTACAACTTTCCAACTAATAAAGTAAATAGAAAATGACAGACTTGAGTTGGTAGAACAAAGCTATAAAATGTATTAATGAAGGGCTGAGGAAGAAGGACTATTCAAGGAAGATTTGATATTCCACAGTGAATATTATATGATTTAGGGGGAAGAGAAAGTAGATAGAATTCTAGACAGAATGTAAATACAGACTGTGGTCTTTTAAATGGTTGTAAGGGCAGAATCAGACTCAGAGAAGATATGGATTGGTGTCATCTACATGGAGAAAATGACCAGAAAGATTTAACAGTGCCACTTGTGAAGTCAAAATGGGTGCCTGGGGAGAATGAATAATTTCAGCAATTTTGGCTTCATTTATCAGTAGTTTCCTTCTTGAAACATCTTCTTCATAGAGCTGATGGGAACACATTTACTTACAGAAATCTGCATCTGTCTACAGCTACTGCAGAGCATTCTTGACTGCTTCATCCTTGTAAGAAATTTCAAGATATGCATAACCAAAGAATTCCCTTTGTCTGATGGAAGAAAGCTGCACGGGCAATGTTTAGATGATGCCCTGCCTGTCCACTCCAAACTTGTGAGTTTCTGAAACTCTGCTTCTGAAAACAGTGCTAGCAACAGTATGGCTTCCTTGGCTTCTCTCCTGCCACTCGCTTCACCCTGAGATTCATCTGAACAGACCTGGCCTGGCTCCAGAATCTCACAGATGGCCAGGTCCTAAATTCCAGTCACAGTGCCCCTTCAGTTGTACTTTTTGTCCTAGGCTTGGAACAAATCTTATTGTTGCAAATGACAAAGACCCTGTTTGGGTTTCTTATCAACTGTGTAATCAATTTTCTCTGTTAAACAACTTACATTAAAAATAGGTTGAATGGTTACTGAAATTTTTCAAAAATGTGTAAAACTATTTTCATCAAGGGCTATGCCACCTGTCATGAGAATAAAAGAAAAGAAAACAAAACAAAACTGTTAATCCTTACAGGGAATCAACATAAATTTGACACTGTTTAGAACTGAAAAAGATTGAACACTTAATATCCAATCTACTTATTTATAAAATGATGAAACTGAGATAATGAGAGTTCTATTTGTAGTGATAGGACAGACCTATGCTCTCTGTCAGAGAGGGAATTTTTCTTCATTTAAGGTGTGTTGATTGATTTAGTAGTAGAGGACATTTCTCAAAAGGCAGCTATATTTCTATAGGTTGGAGTGTAGATGCAACAAATATTGGCAAAAAATTGTTAATTAAAAAGTTTCATTTTTTGCGCATTGGTGTGTTAAGAAAAATTAAGGTCTCAATTTTAATATTTTCAAAATATAATTAAAGAAACATACAAAAAGGATAGCTTAAACAGTCACAGCTTTGCATATACTGTGGAAATGTATAACTAATGGCTACATAAAGTTTCAGTATTTAGAGATTTCATTGGATCTCATTAAATTTATGTTACAGAATAACTAGGCTGGAAGTGAAGACCAGTGGGTACTATTACAGTCATTTCTCCCCACAAAATTACATCCTATGTATAATGGCAGTTTATTCAGAGAGAGTGTATTGACTCCATAACCAAAAGTTCCATTAAACCCATTATAAGAGGTTGTAATTTTGTATTCAGAGATTCTTTAATAGTGATTATTGACTCATGAGAATGTAGTCATTATAAACTATAAAGATTTCTTTATCATTATAGTTACAGTTTTCTTAAAGGAGAAAAATACTAGGCAAGAATCAGGGGAACTGGTATTGACTATAGCTCCAAAAATTAGCCAAGATAACTGCTTGAGTAATACATTTAACTCCTTTAACCAAAACCATCTTAGCTATGAATTGGGACTGACATCTTTTCTGACAGCCTCATGGAGCTTTTACAAATATAAATAAAAGCAATTTCATATGTTATATATAGAATTATACATAGAGACTGTATATAGATATAATATCAATACAAATTACATAGATATTTTGGAGATTACTGTTACTGGCATTATTATTTTTTAACAGTTTCCATTATATTTACCTAATAATTTTGGCATAAGTTTGAAGTAAACTTTTATTTAGCTTCTAATTATAAATTTCTATATGATACTTGAGTCTGCTCTATGGAATAACTTTGACTTATGCTGAATTTTTTCATTTTATTTCCTTTATTTATACATATAAACAAATAAAATTATGAAAATACAAGAAACAAAAGGGATGAGTGAATGACAAAGTGAATTAATTTTCTTTTATAAATTTGAAATTACTAATCATCTATCCTTCAGACTTAAAAAAATTATTTTGTATATTTTATGTGAAAATATTGATAACTAATATCTTGAAAACTTAAGAATTATATCACATTTAAGATTATTTCATTTCTAGGCACAACTAGTTTGAAGATACAAAAAAGTCTTGTTGGCTATATTGGCTGTTTCATATATATGTGTATATATATATTGGCATGTATATAAAACTTCAGGTATAATAACACTGAGTCCAATAAAGACAGAAAATAACAGTTTTGGTTTGTATTTCATTTGGGCTCTTTTAAATAACAAAAGCAGTTTTAAGTGATATTGGTAATTTTTTAAAAAACAAGTATTTCACCAATTCCTGCAGAAACAATGGAGATATTAAGTATTATCTGTTTACTAAATTAATCTTAATAACTTATTTCTTCTTTTTAAAATTTGTTCACTTGACAATTAATAGTAAGTTCTTACATGCTTACCCAGGCCCCATGTTGTTCTTGGTGGTCAGAATGCAGCGCTGAATAAAGGACAAACATCTCTGTCTTCATGGACAACAGGTCTTCTCATCAAAGGGCAAACAGTAGAGTATAGCACTTTGAAGAAAAACAAAGTGGAGAGGAAGAGTGTTGGGAGTATTATCTTAGTGCTTACATGTGAATTTTTGGGTGGTGAAAATACAGATTTATCAGAACAAATTATACAGACAATTTTCATTATCCTCAATAATGAAGTAACAGACTGATACCATCAGTAACAGTCATCCAAAGCTATTAAGATAATCATTGATGAAAGGAACTGGTGGCTGTACTTGCTCTAATTTGAGCACCTAATCTTATTTGCACATATGGAAGCAAATTGAATAAAATCCCAATGTCATGGATTATGATTTTTTTATCATAAAATTAAACATTTTTCTATGAAGCATTTATTTTGACTGCCATTGAGATGGAAAACTATAGAATATTTCAAAAGGAATTTCCTTCATTTTACCCATTAATTTTTAATTATATATTATATGTAATATGTAAATGTCATTTTGACATCTACTTCTGTTTCATTGACTATACTAAGGCCTTTGACTGGGTGGATCACACAAAACTGTGGATAATTCTGAAAGAGGTGGGAGTACCAGGACACCTTACCTGTCCCCTGAGAAACCTGTATGCAGGTCAAGAGGCAACAGTTAGAACCAGACAAGGAACAATGGAATGGCTCAACAATGGGAACAGAATATGTCAAGGCTGTATATTGTCACCATATTTACTTAACTTACATGCAGAGAACATCATGCGAAATGCCAAGCTGGATGAAGCACAAGCTGGAATCAAGATTGCCAGGAGAAATATCAATAACCTCAGATATGCAGATGACACCACCCTTATGACAGAAAGTGAAGAGGAACTAAAAAGCATCTTAATGAAGGTGAAAGAGAAGAGTGAAAAAACTGGCCTAAAACTCAACATTCAAAAAGCTAAGATCATGGCATCCAGTTCCATTATTTTATGTCAAATAGAAGGGGAGACAATGGAAACAGTGACAGGCTTTATTGGACTACAAAATTATTGTGGACAGTGACTGCAGCCATGAAACTAAAAGAAACTTGCTCCTTGGAAGAAAAGTTATGACAAATCTAGGGAGCATATTAAAAAGCAGAGACATTACTTTGCCGACAAAGGTCCTTCTAGTCAAAGCTTTGGTTTTTCCAGTAGTCATGTATGGATGTGAGAGTTGGACCATAAAGAAGGCTGAGCCCTGAAGAATTGATGCTTTTGAACTGTGGTGTTGGAGAAGACTCTTGCGATTCCCTTGGACTGCAAGGACGTCAAACCATTCAGTCTTAAAGGAAAGCAATCTTGAATATTCATTGGAGGGACTGATGCTGAAGCTGAAGCTCCAACTCTTTGACCACCTGACACAAGGGACTGACTCATTAGAAACGACCCTGATGCTGGGAAAGATTGAAGGCAGGATGACAGAAGATGAGATGGTTGGATGGCATCACAGACTAAATAGACCTGAGTGTGAGCAAACTCCGGGTGATGGTAAAGGACAGGCAAGCCTGGCATGCTGCAGTCATGAGTTCGCAAAGAGTTGGACATGACTGAGCAACTAAATAGCAGCAACAATACAATGTCATTTAAATAACATGATATTGCAGCCTCAAATATTGATTAAATTAAAATCAGTAATTCCTTAGGATGAATTGGAATCATGAGCAGCCACATAATTGATTTGCCAGTCAAAATCCTAAGGTACTTTCAACTTCTACACCTCAAAATACTGTGATAGGTTAATTTTGTTAAAGTTTTCTCTTTAGATTTCTAGCTCCCAGGTGTACTTCTTTATCTTCCTTCAAACTTCATGAGGAAACTGGTGGACAAAATGTAGCTATTAGCAGGGGCACTTGGATAAATATTAAAAAAGAACAACCTACTTATCTGGACACCTAGTTTCTATACTAATATATTTGTGTCTTTTCATGGGAAAATGTAATTACATTGGCCCATAGTTTATTTTTTCAAATTAGGAGAGATTATTAGATGAGAAATTTTACAAATATTTAAATTTTTTCTTAAATTTAATTGAAGCATTATTTCTTGATAGTATCTCAGTAAAAGGAATAAGACACATGCAATCAAGCATTTAAAAAATGTTATAATAAATACATTAGTAGGCAATATACACAGATACAATATATGTATATAAATAAGTAGGCACTTTTGAAATATATTAAATTACAGACTAGAAAACTAAAATACAGACGTAAAATTCTCACATAAAACAATTAATGTAGGCATTGTTTTTAATTTCTAAAAAACAAAAAATATTTTTATACTTTTAAAATTTTCTCCAGGATAATATTTTGAGACAATGAATCATTATCAGAATAACATAAACAGACTTTACGTTGATTAAACCATTGTGCAGTCTTAACAGAGTTAATAATTTTAATGTCAAATGAATAAACATAACAGTTTCCAGTAGGAAATGGCCTTAATTGCCATTGCAATACAAAGAAACAATTACTAGACACTCAACATCACAGTGGAGAAATTGATTAGATGATAAAACTGATATTCCAATACACTGTTTATCAAAATATGAGTGCACTAAATGCAGTAGTTGATTTTGTGTACATAGGCTGTCATTTTGAAATTAGAAAAATAATGATTAAAACATTAACGAAAATCCTTGTTTTTTCCTGTAAGTTTATATGTTAATGTTAGTTTGAAAATTCGGTAGACATAAATCTGAATTAATGAATTGTCATACTTAGTTTTTTACATCACATTTTACTTAAAAATCATGAATATATTACTCTGCTTATTTTAGTTTTCAGCATGCTTTTAAGAGCGATAGTAATAAACTGCAAATAATGGTAATCATTTTTTTTTTGCCAGAGAGTTTTTTATTATTTAGTCATATTTAAGTAAAAAAAGAGTTAAGTGAAGCATTACAAAAATCATGGAATTTCCAGATTGCATATGTATATGCACGAGTCCCAGAAGCAATAAAGAGAACTATGGACTCCAGACATCTGATTCAAAATGTGATCAATGTATATATTTCCTCAGAACTATACAACATTATTTCATGTCTTCTTTTATGAGTCTGATATGTAATTATATTGAATTTCAATATTTTGTATTGATAATATATTCCATTCAAATGTGTCTGAATAAACTCACTAACTTAAATGCCAATTTGGTTATGATGACGTTTAGAACATTTCTAGTTTATAATCTATTGATTAAAAAAACTTAGATTAAAAAAATCTTCCTTATTATGTAACTATTGTTATTTATAGGTAATGCAGTTGTCTACAGAAGCTTAGAGCAATGAAGTAGTCTACTTTAATGACACATTTTCCTTCGAATTTGACTATTTTGCGGAGGAGAATAATTGGACAAAAGGACTTAGTACTGCAGTTTCCAGGCATGAGCCAAAATATGGAGAATTTTTACCTTAAGGCAGCCTAAACTGTCATTCATGCACAATATTTTTCATTTAGTTTCTTAGTTTAACATTTATTCTTTACCTACTCAATGACTAGTGCTATCTAATACCTAAGAAGCGTATGACGTATCCAAAATTCTCAGTTTACTTGTTTATAAATGAACATTATATGACTCTTAGAGTATTTCTTGTAGTGATGAGACAAAAGTACAATTTCTTATGACATTCTTGTATTGAGCAGTCTTAGGATACTTCTTCCTAGAGGAAAATGCCCAACATAGTATGTTTTAGAATTGTGGCCCTCCAGGAGTTCCTGCCTCTCTATTCAGTTCAGTTCAGTTCCTCAGTCATGTCTGACTCTTTGCGACCCCATGAACCTCAGCACACCAGGCCTCCCTGTCCATCACCAACTCCCGGAGTCCAACCAAACCCATGCCCTTCGAGTCGCTGATGCCATCCAACCATCTCATCCTCTGTCGTCCCCATCTCCTCCTGCCCTCAATCTTTCCCAGCATCAGGGTCTTTTCAAATGAGTCAGCTCTTCACATCAGGTGGCCAAAGTATTGGAGTTTCAGCTTCAATATCAGTCTTTCCAATGAATAGTCAGGACTCATTTCCTTTAGGAGGGACTGATTGGATCTCCTTGCAGTTCAAGGGACTCCCAAGAGTCTTCTCCAACACCACAGTTCAAAAGCATCAATTCTTCAGCACTCAGCTTTCTTTATAGCCCAACTCTCACATCCATACATGACCACTGGAAAAACCATAGCCTTGACTAGACAGACCTTTGTTGGCAAAGTAATGTCTCTGATTTTGAATATGCTGTCTAGGTTGGACATAATTTTCCTTCCAAGGAGTAAGTATCTTTTAATCTCATGGCTGCAATCTCCATCTGCAGTAATTTTGGAGCCCAGAAAAATAAAGTCAGCCACTGTTTCCACTATTTCCCCATCTATTTGCCATGAACTGATGGGATCGGATGCCATGATCTTAGTTTTCTGAATGTGATCTTTAAGCCAACTTTTTCACTCTCCTCTTTCACTTTCATCAAGAGGCTCTTTAGTTCTTCTTCACTTTCTGCCATAAGGGTGGTGTCATCTGCATATCTGAGGTTATTGATGTTTCTCCTGGCAATCTGAATTCCAGCTTGTGCTTCCTCCAGCCCAGAGTTTCTCATGATGTACTCTGCATGTAAGTTAAATAAGTAGGGTGACTATATACAGCCTTGACGTACTCCTTTTCCTATTTGGAACCAGTCTGTGGTTCCATGTCCAGTTATAACTGTTGCTTCCTGACCTGCATACACGTTTCTCAGGAGGCAGGTCAGGTGGTCTGGTATTCCCATCTCTTTCAGGATGTTCCATACTTTATTGTGATCCACACAGTCAAAGGCCTTGACATAGTCAATAAAGCAGGTTCTGCTTCTCAGGCTAGAACAAATTCACCCTAGCATGCATGCTAAATCATTTCAGTCACATCCAACTCTTTGCAACCCTATGGACCATAGCCCTGCAGGCTCCTCTGTCCTTGGGATTCTCCAGGCAAGAACACTGGAATGGGTTGCCATGCCCTTTTCAAGGGAATCTTTCCAACCCAGGGATAGAACCTGAGTCGTTTACATCTCCTGCATTGGCAGATGGATTATTTACCACTAGCATCACCTGGGAAGCCCAAATTCATCCACTAAGGTTTCTACCAGTTCATAGCTTTGGCAACTTTCATTCCATCTAAGCAAATCTCAGTTGTGGTACCTCTCTAAAATGAGCTTATCTCTAGGTGAACTTGAAAAACTTGTCTCCAAATTTCATGATGCTCATTTATGTTGCAACTTAGTTCTCTGCTGGGTCCAAGAAGAGTCAGGGATTTTTCATTTCTCCAGATTTTTCTTATTGCAAGGTCAGGTATGAGGAATTTTGAGTTCTTTGCATGTCTGAGTTGAAACTGGAAGTCCCACCTATTGCATATTTTTTTTCATATTCTGTGTTCTGTGTTGTGATTTGTGATGGCCATTTTGCTTTGTGTTTATCATGTTTTACTGAACTTACATGTTTATGGGTCTACATCTCCAACAAGGTTACAGGCTCCTCAAGGATACTATATATTAATTTATCTTTGTATATAAAAAATCTTAGAGTAAAAGTAAACAAATATTTTGTGCTTTAATTCTCTTGTATTGCAAGTTTTAAATACTGATTTCAAGATATATGGCATTGACTTGACTGAATATTTTCAACAATGAAATTACCTTGATGGAAATGCTGTTTAACAGAAGTCATTCTGTCCATAATACCTACCAGAGGTGTAAGAAAAGGGAAGTTATTTTTGTAATCAAGAGGTAATTGGTACCTGTACAAAAATAGACACATTGAAATTCCAGAAGAAATGATTGACTAAAGAATTATTCTCAAAGGTAAAACTATGACTCTAATGTGCTTAATTAATGAATGAATATTTACTACATATGTTCTATACAGGACTTTAGAACTTCAAAAGAGGTATCTGAGGTTTTCCCTGGTGACTCAATGGTAAAGAGATCATGGTTCAATCCCTGATTCAGGAGGATTCCACATACCACAGAGTAGCTAGGCCTGCAAGCCACAGATATTGAACCTGTGCTCTCGAACCCAGGAGTTACAGCTACTGAATGCAACGTGCCCTAGAGCCTGTGCTCTCAAACAAAAGAAACCACTACGATGAGAAGCCTGGGCACCACAACTAGAGAAGAGCAACTAGAGAAAGGGTCACACAGCAACAAAGACCCAGCACAGCCAAAAATAAATAAATAAATGAAGACCCAGCACATCCAAAAATAAGTAAATGAATTATAAAAAAGAGATACATGAGATTATACATGAATTAATGACAAACTGATCAAAGCATCAAAATTGAATAAAGAGAATTGGAAGGAGCTCATTAAAGGCTGGGTTGAAGAAAAAGTATTTATATGTTACAGATGTGGCTCAGATGATAAAGAGTCTGTCTGCAATGCAGGAGACCCGGGTTTGATCCCTGGGTTGGGAAAGTCCCCTGGAGAAGGAAATGGCAACCCACTCCAGTACTCTTGCCTGGAAAATCCCATGGATGGAGAAGCCTGGCAGGCTACAGTCCATGGGGTCTCAAAGAGTATGACACGCACGACTGACCGACTTCATTTTCACTTTCTTTTCTTTCATGTTACAGATGTGGTTTTTTTTATATTTTATATCTTTTTATATAAAAGGAAAATAATAGTATGTTGTTAATAATCTACACACCATGATATACATTATTTTTTCTTAGTTTACCAAATCAATTTCTTCCACAAACATTTATTGAGCACCTAATATGTAGAAGACTCTGTATTGTAGGAAAGGATTGAAAGAAGGAGGAGGATGATCTGAAGAAAGAGGAACAGATGAAAAAAGGAGATGAGAAGAGAAAGAAAAAAAAATAGTGCTGTGAAAATCTCACAGCTCAATCCATAAGAACATACTTTATAGTAATTATAAAACAGATTTTGCTCCTGGCTGTACTTCAGACTGCCATGGAAGATGCTTTGAGACATTGATGTTTAAAGCAAGTCTCAAAGGATGAGTGGAATGAACACAAAAAGATCCAAGCTAGGTGAATTGAATGAACAGTCTCAAAGGCTAGACATATCTTCAGATGCAGAGAAATATACATGATTTGAAGTAGCTGGAATGTAAACATCCAGGTGGTCTATGGAGTAAGTTGAGGCTGGAATACTGAACATAAACAGGATTATGGAAAGTGTCTCATGTCACAAAAAGAATATTGAGTTTACTTCTTACTTAAGAAAAGAAAAATGTTTTTAAAAAGGAGTGACATGATCATACTTGAGCTTTAGATGGATCATTTTGATAATTGTATGGTGATATATTGAAGGAAGCAAGGAAAATGAAAACCAACTTGATTTAGTTGTCTAAGTGAGAGGAAACAGTAACCAGGAACAATTGTTTATTGAAAATTTCTTGCTCTCCTTTCTTTCTCATTCAATATGTTTCTTCCAGTGGATTTATTAGCTTCATTTCAAGAATTCTGAAACAATTGAGTTAGTACTTTCTATGTCTTGGCATGGCTTCCTCAAGTGATAATCTATTAAGACATAGGTTTGTTTTGTTTCTTTATGTATATTTGTTTACTGGTTTGTGGGGGAACATTCTGAACTTTGTATTACTTTAACTTCAATTATTTGTATTGGTTCTTGCATGTTTTCATAAATTCCTTTTACAGTTTAGCATTAATGCCCATTCAAAATCCTTTCACTGAGCAGCATTCTTAAACAGTGCCATTTTGATGTTTAAAGTATAGAGTGCATTGAGTATTATAATTTAGTTAATCAAGAATATCAGCACATATAATTAAAACTGGTTGCCTTGTATTTAGGGATTGATACATAACTCATATTTTATCTGAAACCTATAGGTAGATATCTTGAATGGTGTTGATCAGTACAACAACCATCAGTACATAAATAAGATATGCTTGTACATTTTTTGAGAGCTGATGGTTCTGGATAAAATGTGATTAATATTTAGTTTAAGCTTGAAAATTATACTGTATTATGTTATTTTTATAAGATATAGTGAAATAATGAAAATAATATCTTATTTCTTTTTCCCCCAAATTGAAAACAAGTAGCACAGACAAGATACTTATCACATTGATTCTCTGTCCCTCCTATATATAAATATGTATAAATTTGCATATTTTGATCTGTTTGACAAGTTTGTGAGATTGCTACAGATTTGCATATAATGAAACGGTCTTGTGAAAATTTTAACTTTCCTGTTTTATTTTATTAGATTGTGCATGCTTTTAGAAAGAAAAAATAGCCTTGTACTCATCCATAACAAAAGTTAAGTCTTTTAATACCTATCATCAAAGACTTGGACACTAGTTAGTGCAAAGAAACTTCAATATGCTTCCTCTTTGATCTCTAAATCCTTCAGTGACTTACATTAACTTTTCTCTCCACTTCTATTCCACTTTAAATAGTGTCTCATTATTCAACAATAAGTCTTTTGAATGTCGCTGTAAATCAGATACACATGCTTTTGATAGTGCCATCATTAACAGGGGTATTACTCATTGACATCTATGAACTTGAATTTATACAGTGCCCAGAATATCATTACAGCAACCATGCAAATTATTATGTACTCAAGGCCTGAGGGAAATAAATCTGAGTCTTAAGAAAATTAGTCAGCAATTTGAAGTCCTTCAATGGTGCAGACAGCGTGTTTAATAAAATCCAAACTCCTTACAGAAGGCCCCTCATGATTTCAATCCTATCTAACTTCATCTCTTTCACTCCTTCCCTTTTGTCTAATCTTCAATCAAATTCCCTAATACTCTTGGAAGTCCATGCTTTTCACAGTCCTTCCCACTGCCAATAATGTCTCTCCCAACTTTTATTCCACTTGGATCATTTTTGTTATACTTTCAAATGTCCACACAGAAGTAAATTTACTGCAGGATTATAATAATAGGGTGTATGCATAATTACACAGCACTAATGATATGACAATGAATAAAACTTCTCAGTATCCTCAACTGGCTATTCACCGGTAGATTTTTTGACTCTTCCCAATCTGTGACAGATGCCCTTCTTCTATTCCCTCAGAAATATACTTGCATATTTTCTATGACAGCACTAAATTCCTTAATTACACAATTCATCTATTATTAAGAATCTCCATTAAATTCAGAGGGGCACTGTAGCAGAGAATGTTTCATTCTCATATCCCAGAATCTAGCATAGGCACTGGCAAGCAGTAGGTCAACTCCCAGTACTGATATTTATCAAAAACATTAATGCATAAATTAAATGAAGGAAGTTTCACAATAATAAATCAACATCTATAGGATATATATATAATATGTGTGTGTGTGTGTGTATAGATATATATATATACACACACATATGAATTTTAAAAACTTACTTTATTTGCATGCAAGCATTTTTTACATATAACTACTTTTGATGTTGGCCACCTGATGGGAAGAGCTGACTCATTTGAAAAGACCCTGATGTTGGGAAAGATTGAGGGCAGGAGGAGAAGGGGATGACAGAGGATGAGATGGTTAGATGGCATCACTGACTCAATGGACATGAGTTTGGATAAACTCTGGGAGTTGGTGATGGGCAGGGAGGACTGGAGTGCTGCAGTTCATAGGGTCGCAACGATTGGACATGACTGAGTGACTGAACTGAACTTTAGATGTAAATATTTATAATTTCTTACCAATGAAGTATAGTTTTTTCACTGTAATGTAACGATGTTGTAATGTAACTAGTTGGAGGAGAAATAAAATGAAAGAAAGAGGAAATAATGTCCTCTGAGTCTCAGCTCCACATAATGCCTATGACAGTCATTTAGTTAATATTTTTATTTAAAATGACTCATTTGAAAAGGTAAAAGCTTATCTATAAAGAAGCCTAATATCTCTACCACACATGGAAAACTAGTAATATCTCTAATATTTTTATCAAGATAAATCTGTACTTTAAAAAAAAAAAAAGGAAAATAAGATGAATAAAAGAAGAAGAAAAAGAAAAATTAAAGAAAGAAGAAAAAAGGAAAGAAAGAAAAGAGAGGGAGGAAGCAGAGTGGAGGGTGGAAGAGAGAAATGAACAAATTGCTTTTGAGAGTAATAAATTGCCTTCATTTGAATCTGAACCGTTTTGCTGGTGATAGTGATAAATTCTCACAAGTCCCTTCTAAATTCACATTTTTATACAACTTGACAAAACATGACAGATTGGATCCTCCCACTTGTTACATAGGTATTTGCAATGAGAGAAGAGATGTCGCTGGTTCAAACTGTATTTATACAAGCTGAAGAAAAGTGGCAGCTTGGCACAAAATCAGACAGGGTTAATGATGGTGAAGCTGGTGGGCTGACAAACGTGGACAATCTTTAAGCAGTCTGTTGAAAGGTTGGCTGCTGAAATGGTAGGAAAGTGATTCATTTGCTAAAAAGGAAAATAAAGTATAATTATTTATACTAAATTATAACTAAGAAAAGAAAACAGCCTTAGAAAATAGATTCTGTCTTAATTTGCAAATCCCTGGCTTTCCGAAGCAAAATAAACTTCTCCAAAGTAAATTCTTATCTTATGGGTTTAGCATTGCCACACTAGGACAATTAGATCCAGTTTTTATTTCTCTCTTCTATAAATAATATAGTCTTTAATTTGACTTCTAGCTGACTTTGTTACTCAAAATGCTACATAGAAGCCAAAAAGAAAAAAATTGCTTGGTGATTTACATAAAGTGATGCATATTTTATTGTTCTATTTAAACCAGTACATGATAAATTTTACAGTGCTTCATTAACATATGTTGAAAAGTAATCTGATAGTTCTACACAGACCAGATTGGTTATAGAAGCATACCGATACAGAATGCTGCAGCTAACTGTGCTTTAATCGTCGCTGAGTGTGTAGGTTGGGTTTATTCAATTATGAATCATATGCTGTTGCTTCATTTTTATATTATAAGGGAAATATATTCATAAATATTCAAACCATGTAAACTAAGAGAAATTCGTGTGAAATATAAAAGAGAAAATCAAGATAGAACGTCGTAAATTAGGCCTACCTAACATTTGGAAGTAATTGTTCATCTATTCTGGAGAAGGCAATGGCACCCCACTCCAGCACTCTTGCCTGGAAGATCCCATGGATGGAGGAGCCTGATGGGCTGCAGTCCATGGAGTCGCTAAGAGTCAGACAAGACTGAGTGACTTCACTTTCACTTTTCACTTTCATGCATTGGAGAAGGAAATGGCAACCCACTCCTGTGTTCTTGCCTGGAGAATCCCAGGGACGGGGGAGCCTGGTGGGCTGCCATCTATGGGGTCGCACAGAGTCGGACACGACTGAAGCGACTTAGCAGCAGCAGCAGCAGTTCATCTATTCAAAGATGCTTGTTCCCTAAATTTTAGCTTTTGAGTGGTACCTTCTATGAAAAGAATTGTTAGTGTTAATCATGAGTAACATGGCAACCCATTAATTAAAAAAAAAAAACTTTAAGAAAATGTCTGTCTGTGTCACTCTGCTGCATCACATGAAAATTAACAACTAATTTTTCTACTTCATATATCATGTATGACAATCATTTTGCCTAACAAATTTCATTTTGCCACTGCCAACTAAGCCCTGTTATTACTAATCCAACTGAAACTATTAGCTATCTTAAAAGGGAGCAAGAGATAGGAATAGAAGTTATAGCACTGTATCCCTCCCTATTTATAAACTCAGTTGATGAGTTATTTTCAGCTATACCCAGTGTTACAAAATTTGGCAGAAGGACTTGATGGGACATTGATTTAAATAGTTTCTGAAGAATATTTTCTCAACAAATAAAATACCTGCTTTGGGAATTTTAAGAAAAACTTTAATGATTAGAGCTGAAAAATAAATTAGTGTTATTACTATTTTTCAGAAAAGTCTAGTGGTTAATACCACTAGGTTAGCTAACTTCCAGCTTGACTTGAGAAAGAAATTATAAAATATGTAAATACAAAGTCTTCAAGTTCATATCCTTATGGGAATGCTTTTCTTTTCTTTCTTTTTTTTTTAACCAGGTTTTGCTAATTCTTAAGGAAACTGAATTCTGTAAGGTAAAAAACAAGCTTCCCTGGTAGCTCAGATGGTAAAGAATTTGTCTGCAATACTGGAGACCTGGGTTCAATCCCTGGGTTTGGAAGATCCCTTGGAAAAGGGAATGGCAGCCCGCTTCAGTATTCTTTCCTGTAGGTTTCCATGGTTAGAGGAGCCTGGAAGGCTAAAGCCCATGGGGTTGCAAACAGTCAGACACAACTGAGCAACTAACACTTTCAAGCTAAAGAGCAGAAAACTTGAATTTCAGAATTTTTTCTGGATGAGTCAGTAGAATGTACCCATCCCATTTTATTCTAACCCTTACATTCAGGCAGATTCTTTACCGTTTGAGTTACAGGGAATTAAGGGAATATTACCCTTAATATTATATAGGGTTTACTTAAATCATAAAGGAGCAAAATATAAAACAAAGTTCTTTTACATGTATTACTTCATCTTCACAGCCATGGAGGAAGTGGAGAAAAATATTTATTACTCTAATACCTCATACAAATCTATTCAAAATTATATCATTTATGGTTTTTAATGATTATAAAGAAGTCTTACTAAAACAAGAATTTTTAACACATTCATGAGAAATATACACAATATTTATCTTGCCAAAAACCAATATTTTGTATATTGATTTTATCTCACTGATTTTGAATGTGTAAATTGAAGCGCATTTTTTCTAAAGAACTTCTTTTTTTAAATATTTATTTATTTATTTGACTGAGCCATGTTTTAGTTGTAGCATGCACAATCTTTAGTTGCGACACGGGGGATCTAATTCCCTGACCTGGGAGTGAACCCAGGCCCCCTCCATTGGGAGCGTGGAGTCATAGCCTTTGTAATGTGAAGGAAGTCTCCCTAAAGAACTCCTTGATTACATAAGCCTTATTTGCCTTTTCTGTTGTAAATCTGATATTTTCTTTATTAACAACAATGAATCTGAATATAAACTACCCATGCTCTTACATGTTCAGTTTGTCTTCTCACTCTTTTTTTTTTAAAACTTTTTATTTTATATTGGAGTATAGCCAGTTAACAATGTTGTGATAGTTTCAGGTGGACAGCAAAGAGACTCAGCCACATTTATTCACATATCCATTCTCCCCCCACATTACCCTCCCATCAGACTGCCATATTACATTGATTGAATTTCCCTGTTCTATACAGCAGGGCCTTGTTGGTGATCCACTCTAAATATAGTGGTGTGTACATCTACATGTCAATATACAATGTGTACATATGTATATAAAGAAGGCTGAATACCAAAGAATTGATGCTTTCGAATTGTGCTGGAGAAGACTCTTCTGAGTCCCTTGGACTCCAAGGAGATCAAACCAGTCAATCCTAGAGGAAATCAACCCTCAATATTCATTGGACAGCTTATTTCTGAAACTGAAACTCAAATACTTTGCCCACCTGATGCAAAGAGCTGATTCACTGAAAAAAATCCTGATGCTGGGAAGGATTGAAGGCAAAAGGAGAAGGGCGTGACTGAGGATGAGATGGTCAGATAGCATGACCAACTCAGCGGACATGAGTTTGAGCAAGCTCCAGGGAGATAGTGAAGGACAGGGAAGCCTGGAGAGCTGCAGTCCATGGGGTTGCAAAGTGTCAGACACTACTTAGAGACTCAGCAACAACAACATGTTGATCCCAAACTCCCTATCTCTTTCCTCCATTTCCTGCCCCCTGGCAACCATAAGTTCTTTCTCTAAGTCTTGCAATTTCAGTTTTCTTTTACCAATGAAAATATGATGAAAGAAAAATGTTTATTATTATTTGTATTCACATATATTTAATTGCACTTGATCTTAGGAACTGCAGGAGGTGACTGACAAATGGATAAGATAGTCAACTATACACATAGAAAGAAAGAAGAATAAAGATATTTTATTACCCTTCCTGTTTTAATGTTTCTTAAAATGTTGTTTCTGAATATATCTCTTATGAATAAAATATAATGTTCCAATTAATAGATAAGATTTAGTGTATTAAAATTTTGAAATAGAGTTTCCTTTTATCTGTTAGGTACAGGCTTGACAAATGATGAACAGTGCTCAGTCTTCCTAATTAACTATCTTTATTACCATCCATATGGCAAATAATTTCTCAAGTTTTTTTTCTTTTCCCCCCTCTTGGTTAAGTGAAGAAAATCTTGGGGATATTAAGAACATTATGTTGATTTTTTCAGTATTTATTCTAATTACAGAAAATTTCCCTTTTCAGTTTCTTTTCATGGTAGAGTATGTATTACATTAATATTGAGTTTTAAGAAAAGTAAAAATTTGAGTTTTATCCTGTCCTTTTCAATTGGGAAAATTTTATTGACTAACCTATTCTTTGTCCCTGCATTTTTCTATCTCTCTCATGAAGGTAAATTAAAAAATAATTTTTCTTTTCACCCAATACCTTTATTTTGCATCTAAGAACTTGCCCATGAAATTTTTGCAAAGTTTTAAAATGTATCATTTTTCTATTCAGCATTTAGTTGGTCATGACTTTCATTTCTCCTATCAGAAACAAATGCATTTTTATTTTCATGATTGGTAGTCCTCAAGGAGGGCTGTATCTTCTGAAGTGTGAATTTTACAGCTCAGATTTATTCTTGTTGATTTCCCAGCAGGCTGACAAATGTGCCATTTTGTCTTTTCTTTTCTCTTTTCATTTCTCAGCTTTTTGTTTTAAGTTCCCATCTTACAGGCCATTAAAGGCATGCTATGAAAGGCATAGTATTAACAGCATTAGTAACATATGCAACTAAATGGGAAAGCAGAAGACAAATCTGTTTTGAAATCTATTCAAGATAGTAAGACATTCTTGCTTCTCTTAAGCATACATAAATTAATCTTGGAATAAATATTTATAAAAATCCTGTTATACATTTTTGTTGTTGATAAAAATCTTGAACTGCACAATGTCCATTTTGTTAAATGAAGTAAAAACCACTCCTGTGAACTCTCCATTAACTGTAATATGACCTCCTTTTTTGTGATATGTTTAGAGTTTTATGCTATTTGCAATAATTATTTAATGAGTTTGTAGTATGTTCTCTAAAACAAACAAGATCCATTTCCCATATAACTTTCATTAGTTGAGAGTAATTAAAAATAAATAAAATGTATAGTATATTATTGATTATTATAATAATTACAATGATAATATGGCATATATCTAAGCATGAAAGAGCACATCACTTAAAAACACAACAATATAAGATGAATTTGTAAGTAAACAAGTGTGGAATGTATCTGTGAGTGTGAGAGGGAGAGGAGAGGGGTGGAGGTGAGAAGGTCTATTGGGGAAAAGGTCAGAGGCAGCCATCATTTATTGAGCTCCTATACTGACACATGAAAGATTTCCTGGCATACAAAGCAGCCCAACTGGAAACAACAGCTTTTAAAGAAGATGAGTGCTATTCATTATTTTATAAAATATATATCAAGATTTCCCGGGAGAAATATCAATAACCTGATTTGTAGATGACACCACCCTTATAGCAGAAAGCAAAGAGGAACTGAAGAACCTCTTGATGAAAGTGAAAGAGGAGAGTGAAAAAGCTGGCTTGAAACTCAGCATTTAAAAAATGAAGATCATGGCATCTGGTCCCATCACTTCATGGCAAATAGATGGGGAAATAGTGGAAACAGTGGGCTCTTGGGTTCTTGGGCTCCAAATCACTGCAGATGGCAACATGCAGCCATGAAATTAAAAGATGCTTGTTCCTTGGAAGAAAAGCTATGACAAATCTAGGGAGCATATTAAAAAGCAGAGACATTATTTTGCCAACAAAGGTCCATCTAGTCAAAGCTATGGTTTTTCCCTTGGTCATGTGTGGATGTGAGAGTTGGACCATAAAGAAAGCTGAGCACTAAAGAATTGATGCTTTTTAACTGTGGTGTTGGGAGAAGACTCTTGAGAGTCCCTTGGACAGCAAGGAGATTCATCCAGTCCATTCTAAAGGAAATCAGTGCTGAATATTCATTGGAAGGACTGACGCTGAAGCAGAATTCCTATACTTTGGCCACCTGATGTGAAGAACTTACTCATTGGAAAATATGCTGTTGCTGGGAAAGATTGAAGGCAGGAGGAGACGGAGACAACAGAGGATGAGATGGCTGGATGGCATCACTGACTCGATGGACATGAGTTTGAGCAAGCTCTGGGAGTTGGTGAAGGACAGGGGAGCCTGGCGTGCTGCATTCCACTGGGTCACAAAGTCAGATACGACTGAGGAACTGAGCTGAACTGACATATGGTGGGGTGGTGTTTCACAGTGCTGAAAAAAATATTGAATATAATCTCTAACTCTGTAAGATATCCTTTTTTTACTCATGTAATAGTGTCTAAACTTATGCCATAGTTTAGTTTAAATATGTCAATCACTTCCTACAATTTTCCCCTTTTAAAATGTTATCTAGCCATAGTGCCTTGTTGACTGTGTCCTTGTTATCACTTTCACTGCCACAAGAAAATCTGATTTACCCTCCGTGTAAAACGCATGTTACTTTCCAAGTTCTTTCCGATGCGTTCTCTTCTAGGACATCTGAAAGTATAAAATTATTTATTTCTAGCTTATAAGTTAATAGTGAACTTATTTCCTGTCCTTTGAAACTTTTCTTGAGAATTGGCCCCTTAAAATATTTAGAGTATTTTATACCTCAAAGAGGGTTTCCCTTGTGTCTCAGATGGTAAAGAATCTGCCTGTAAGGAGGGAAACCTAGGTTCAATTCTAGGATTGGAAAGATTCCCCTGGAGGAGGGAATGACAACCCACTCCAGTGCTCTTGCCTGGAGGGTCCCCATGGTCAGAGGAGCCTGGGGGGCTCTGGTCCACTGGGTCTCAGAGCGACTAAGCGCAGCACAAACCTCAAGGAAATCAGAATAAATCTAGCTAAGTTCATAATATTTGTTAAGTAGATTAAAAATAATGATTTGGAGAGATTTAAATGCACTTAAAGTAAAGGAATATTTCTTAATTAAATCCCTGTTAATTTTGAGTTCAACTTGGAAATATTAATTCAAGAGCAATAATAGACTCTGAGATAATGATAGTTCAAGCTGTAGGCAAAATCAAAAGTAGATGACATTTATTCTCCTTTTGGTACCCTGCTTCTCCATGAACCATTTCTCCTATTAAAACTTACTAAATTTGTTCTGTATCACCTAACATGAACCATGAAAATATATTAATGAAATAAGGCTAGAGATCTGCTTCTAGGGCTACAGTTCATTGTTTAGTTTAAAATACCATATTTCCCTTATTGTGAAAGTGATACATGTTCATTATAAAACACTTAGAAAATAAAGAAAAACTATAAGAAAAATATAAATGATTTATAATTCAACCAGTTGTCATAAACTCAGTTCAAGTTACCAAATGAATAATGTTCACATGCCTATGTAGGAATATTTTATTCAGAACACCTGCAAAGCACTGAATATACTCCTAATATTACATTGTGTTGGCATGCTTCCATTTAATATTATCTAATATTAATTGTGGCACTTGTTAGCATTAATTATATGGATCTTTAAAACTTCATATAATTAGTAGCATTCAATTATTTTATTCTAATGTGGCTGTAAAGTATGCCATATAATTAATAACACTGATGGTTCTATTTCTCCTTATACATTGCTCAGAGGTGAGTGCACTGTATGTTGACAGTATATATTGATTTCATCCAAGAAATAGAATTGCACAACTGAATAATCTATGGTTTTTGTTTTTTATGTAAAATTCTAGTGTGTTCAGATACTTCCATGTGACAATACACTATAAATAACACTAAATAATATATTTAATTCTAATCTTTTACAATCTGTAGGCAAAATATATCTCTTTGCTTTACTAGTATTAAAATCAAACATTTTTATTGCTTTAGTTTTAGTTTTATTGCTTTTCTTTTGTGAATTGCCTATGCATCTAGTCTGCTCATATTTCACTTCTGTCATTTATTGATTGATCTTAAAATAGTATTTTATTTCACATATTAATATCATGCATATTTTAAATTTATTTCCAATTTAATGCCTTGGTTTTATATATGAATCAAGCATAGCATAATTGCTTTTGAAAAATGATGCATCAAAAATAGTCATGAGCATGACTACAAAACAACCAACTTTTCCAGCCGCCTCCAAAAAGAAACTGTTACAATCTCTTACCTAATGACGTGAATATAGCTATCAGTTCAGTTCAGTTCAGTTACTCAATCGTGTCCAATTCTTTGTGACCCCATGAATCGCAGCACGCCAGGCCTCCCTGTCCATCACCAACTCCCGGAGTTTACTCAAACTCATGTCCATCGAGTAGGTGATGCAATCCAGTCATCTCATCCTCTGTCGTCCCCTTCTCCTCCTGCCCCCAATCCCTCCCATTGTCAGGGTCTTTTCGAAGGAGTCAACTCTTCACATGAGGTGGCCAAAGTATTGGAGTTTCAGCTTCAGCATCAGTCCTTCCAATGAACACCCAGGACTGATCTCCTTTAGGATGGACTGGTTGGATCTCCTTGCAGTCCAAGGGACTCTCAAGAGTCTTCTCCAACACTACAGTTCAAAAGCATCAATTTTTCGGTGCTCAGCTTTCTTCACAGTCCAACTCTCACATCCATACATGACCACTGGAAAAACCATAGTCTTGACTAGACGGACCTTTGTTGGCAAAGTAATGTCTCTGCTTTTTAATATGCTATCTAGGTTGGTCATAACTTTCCTTCCAAGGAGTAAGTGTCTTTTAATTTCATGGCTGCAGTCACCATCTGTAGTGATTTTGGAGCACAAAAAATAAAGTCTGACACTGCTTCCACTGTTTCCCCATATATTTGCCATGAAGTGATGGGGCCAGATGCCATGGTCTTAGTTTTCTGAATGTTGAGCTTTAAGCCAACTTTTTCACTCTCCTCTTCCACTTTCATCAACAGGCTCTTTAGTTCCTCTTCACCTTCTGTCATAAGGGTGGTGTCATCTGAATATCTGAGGTTATTGATATTTCTCCCAGCAATCTTGATTCCAGCTGTGCTTCTTCCGGCCCAGCATTTCTCATGATGTACTCTGCATATAAGTGAAATAAGCAGGGTGACAATATACAGCCTTGACGTACTCCTTTTCCTATTTGGAACCAGTCTGTGGTTCCATGTCCAGCTCTAACTGTTGCTTCCTGACCTGCATATAGGTTTCTCAAGAGGTGGGCCTAGTATTCCCATCTCTTTCAGAATTTTCCACAGTTTATTGTGATTCACTCAGTCAAAGCCTTTGGCATAGTCAATAAGTATACCTAAAAATGACTATTTTTATCTATCTAGTTATAATCTATTTTTCTATCTTTCATGCTTCAATTATCTAAGATATCTATCTTAAAAAGGATATTTGGGAGACATGACCAGCTAAAGCCATATAGATTAGAAGACTAAAATGCTCTGTAACTGTTCACAACAATAATAATATTTACTCATCATACCTCCCCAGAATGTCTATAAAAATATTGAATTATTAAAAAATAAATATATATTTAGAAATAAGCCATTATCACTTTTGCTGTTTGTTTTAACGAAGTGATTTTCAGTTATTTGGACAATGGATTCATATGATATATCTCATTGTTTCAGGTGGCATAGTGATAAAGAATCTACCTCCCATTGCAGGAGATGGAGGAGAGGTGAGTTTGATCCCTGGGTAGGGAAGATCCCCTGGGGTAGAAATGGCAACCCACTCCAGTTTGAAAACTTTCATGAACAGAGAAGCCTGGAAGGCTCCAGTCCATGAGCTTCTAAAAAGTCAGACATGACTGAGTGACTAAACACACACACAGAAACACACACATCTCATTGTCTGTTAACCTTAACTGGAATAATCAATATTATAAAAGTCAAGAAAATGGGTTTCTTTTATGCCATTTCTGAAAAAATGGAATAAGGTTCTGCTAAAGAAAGCATGAGTTTAAAATTATAGTTTCTAATGTTTTTAATGCTAATCATCATAATACATTGGCTATTTAAGTTAATTGCAAACTTCATTTTATTTTTATTTTGCTTTTCAGATTTTAACAATAATATCAACAAAGAAATAGATCTACACCAAATTTTTGTAGCTCTCTTTCTCATGAGGTGAAGTTGATTGGACACTTGTGCCCTTGTATATATTATTCTATATCATCAATTCATTCAATAAATATTTCATGAGTATTTTAAAATATCCATTATTCTGTGCCCTTCTGGGAACAATAGGTAACAAAAGTTGTCTTGAACTCATGTAATGTATGGGTCAAAGCTGATGGTAATTAGATAATCATGTTAACAAATTTATAATTGTCAGCTGAGATAAGTGCTTTGATGAAAAGACACAGGATCTATATGAGCTCATAAAAAAGCAACATTACTTAGACTCTGCAGTGGATTTGTGTGGGACCCAGATGATGTTGGGTGCTTCCCTGGTGACTCATATGGTAAAGAAACTGCCTGCAACACAGGGGACCCAGGTTCAATCCCTGGGTCGGGAAGATCCCCTGGAAAAGGGAATGGCAACCCACTCCAGTACTCTTGGCTGGAGAATCCCAAGGACAGAGGAGCCTGGTGGGTTGCAAAAAGTCAGACATGACTGAGCAACTAGCGCACACACTCACACACAGTGATGCTGAACTGTCAATACTAAGCTCCTCATATGCAAGTGTTACATTATATTTATCTTTGTATCTCCAATGACAGTTATAGGAACTAGGCCTATATAGAGTAAGCAAACCATTCAATCAGCTGACTTTCTGTAACAATAAAATTTTAAATGATCTTATTTAGTCAGAACTACAAGAAACATTGCTATTATTAAAATTAATTAATAATCCAAAATAAGCTATCAAAAGAAAATACTGTTCATTGTTTTTAAAAAATATCTTTTATAAAGAGACTATACAAAAATGAGATTAAATATTGTCTCCAAAATGTTAAGAAAATATTTTTTCTCACCTAAATCTATACAAGCAGAAAATATAATTTTTGAAGAATGACTAGAAAAAAATTCTTATTTACCATTTTCTGCCCAAATTTAAGTAACAAACTTCATTGTCCTTATGAGAACACCAGTCTTCACATATGAAGATTAATTAGAAGTGAAATTTCCTCTGCACTAATCACATGCTATTCCTGTAAATAGTTATGGGATAGATTTATGAATGAGGATCACTGGTTACCCTGTGAAATATGATAAATAATAGTGCTTCACCCTACTCCATTACAGTATATAATCTTTGGGTGAATGCTTACCATTCTGTAAAGGCTAACAAAATAGATGATAGTCCGAGAAAGGCAATTATATTGTGGATTGATTTGTTTCTTTTGTTTGAATAGATAAGTGGTAGAAACTGAGTACTATAGATTAGATAACTAGGAGGTTACTACGATAGCCTACTTCCTTCACATCATTTTGCTATTACTGTCAGTCACTTACTGAAATATAGCCACAGTCAGAGGAAGTTAGGAATCACTTAGCTTTAATGGAAAGGATACTCCCTTTGGGGACAGGAGTTGAGAGGAGTGGGGAGGAGTAGGAAGGATCTAGGGGGGAAAGATTTATTTTATGCTATTAGATTAATGAATATCATCTATAAGCCTCAGGTCTAGAATCAAAAGCTAATGGACTAAAAGTGGGAGTAATTGGTTCAAATGTTAATAAACCTAAAATATCATTGGGCCTGTTCAGGGGTACATTTGTAGTACTGCATATGGGCCTTTTGCATCATTTAAAAAATATGTTAGTTGTTGAAAGATGTGCTATTCATAGCTTTTAAAGATATTTACAATTGTTCAATATCTCATGAGCATCTTTAATAACCATTCAAGTATGCTTTCTTACAGGATATATTCCAATAATAGTTGTACTTTAATTTCTGTGGTTTCCTAGTTCAAGTGATGCTGCCAATATTCACTCAGTTTCATCCAACTCTTTCAACTCTGTGAACCGTAGCCCACCAGGCTCCTCTCTCCATGGGATACTCCAGGCTAGAATACTCTTCTCCAGGGCATATTCCTAACCCAGGGATCAAACCCAGATCTCCTGCACTACAAGCAGATTCTTTCTCATTTGAGTCCCTAGAGTTGCTGCTAATAGGATGTTAATCCACATTGCATAAATTGTGTTCAGTAAAATGACTACACAAGAGAGAAGACTCTACACGTAGACATCACCAGAGGGTCAACACCAAAATCAGATTCATTATATTCTTTGCAGCCAAAGATGGAGAAGCTCTATACAGTCAGCAAAAACAAGACCTGGAGCTGACTGTGGCTCAGATCAAGAACTACTAATTGCCAAATTCAGACTTAAGTTGAAGAAAGTGGGGAAAACAACTAGACCATTCAGCTATGACCTAGATCAAATCCCTTATGACTATACAATGGAAGTGAGAAATAGATTTAAGGGACTAGATCTGATAGACAGAGTGCCTGATGAACTATGGACACAGGTTTGTGACATTGTACAGGAGACAGGTATCAAGACCATGACCAAGAGAAATAAATGCAAAAAAGCAAAATGGCTGTCTGAGAAGGCCTTACAAATAGCTGAGAAAAGAAGAGAAGCCAAAAGCAAAGGAGAAAAGGAAAGACATACCTATTTGAATGCCCATTTAAATTCCAAAGAATAGCAAGGAGAGATAAGAAAGACTTACTCAGCGATCAATGCAAAGAAATAGAAGAAAACAATAGAATAGGAAAGACTACAGAACTCTTCAAGAAAATTAGAGCTGCCAAGGGAATATTTCATGCAAACATGGGCTCAATAAAGGATAGAAATGGTCTGTACCTAACAGAAGCAGAAGATATTAAGAAGAGATGGCAAGGATACACAGAAGAACAATACAAAAAAAGATCTTCATGACCCACTTAATCATGACGGTGTGATCACTCACCTAGAGCCAGACATCTGGAAAGTGAAGTCAAAGTGGGCCTTAGGAAGCATTACTATGAACAAAGCTAGTGGAGGTGGTGGAATTCCAGTTGAGCTATTCCAAATCTTAAAATATGAAGCTATGAAAGTGCTGCATTCAATATGTCAGCAAATTTGGAAAACTCTGCAGTGGGCACAAGACTAGAAAAGGTCAGTTTTCATTCCAATCCCAAAGAAAGGCAATGGCAAAGAATGTTCAAAACACCACACAATTGCACTCATCTCACATGCAAGCAAAGTAATGCTCAAAATTCTCCAAGCCAGGCTTCAGGAATACTTGAACCATGAACTTCCAGATTCAAGCTGGTTTTAGAAAAGGCGGAGGAACTAGAGATCAAATTGTCAACATCCTCTGGATCATCAAGAAAGCAAGAGAGTTCCAGAAAAAACATCTATTTCTGCTTTATTGACTTTGCCAAAGCCTTGACTGAGTGGATCACAATAAACTGTGGAAAATTCTGAAAGAGATGGGAATACCAGACCACCTGACCTGCCTCTTGAGAAAACTGTATGCAGGTCAGGAAGCAACAGTTAGAACTGGACATGGAACCAAAGACTGGTTCCAAATAGGAAAAGGAGTATGTCAAGGCTGTATATTGTCATCCTGTGTATTTAACTTACATGCAGAGTACATCATGAGAAACTCTGGGCTGGAGGAAGTGCAAGCTGGAATTCAGATTGCCAGGAGAAACATCAATAACCTCAGATATGCAGATGACACCACCCTTATGGCACAAAGTGAAGAAGAACTAAAGAGCCTGTTGATGAAAGTGAAAGAGGAGAGTGAAAAAGGTGGCTTAAAGCTCAACATTCAGAAAACTAAGATCATGGCATCTGGTCCCATCACCTCATGGCAAATAGATGGGGAAACAGTGGAAACAGTGGCTGACTCTATTTTGGGGGGCTCCAAAATCACTGCAGATGGTGACTGCAGCTATGAAATTAAAAGACACTTACTCCTTGGAAGGAAAGTTATGATCAACCTAAACAGCATATTAAAAAACAGATACGTTGCTTTGTCAACTATTGTCCGTCTTGTCAAGGCTATGGTTTTTCCAGTAGTCATGTATGGATGAGAGAGTTGGACTATAAAGAAAGCTAAGCACCAAAGATTTGATGCTTTTGAGCTGTGGGTATTGGAGAAGACTCTTGAGAGTCCCTTGGAAGGTAAGGAGATTCAATCTGTCCATCCTAAAGGAGATCAGTCCTGGGTGTTCATTGGAAGGACTAAGATTGAAGTTGAAACTCCAATACTCTGGCCACCTCATGGGAAGAGCTGACTCATTTGAAAAGACCCTGATGCTGGGAAAGATTGAAGGCAGGAGGAGAAGGGGACGACAGAGGATGAGATGTTGGATGGCATCAGCGACTCAATGTACATGAGTTTGAGTAAACTCTGGGAGCTGGTGATGGACAGGGAGGTCTGTCATGCTGTGGTTCATGGGGCCCCAAAGAGTAGTACACGGCTGAGCGACTGAGCTAAACTCAACTGAAAATCACTATGATTATTTTTTTATAACTTAATTGAAAAGTAAGCATTCAAATAGAACAAAAAGCAGTCATAAAATTCAAGAATAATTACATTTTATGGTTATTTAGAGTTCTTTCTTGATTTTTAGGAAATAATAATAACATAAAAGATATAATTTGTATTTATCAAAAGCTTCTAAGCCTCAGTTGACAGTTACATATCTGTGTTTGTAAAGATTGTTTTTGTTATACCTTTTACATAAAAAGTGTTGTTGTTGTTTTTTTTTACAGTTTATGTTAACTGTTAGATAAAGCTTTTATCAAATTGAAAGTGTTAGTTCCTCAGTTGTGACTAACTCTTCATGATCCCATGGACTGCACCCAGTCAGTCTCCTTGGTCTATGGGATTCTCCAGGCAAGAATACTAGAGTGGGTTGCCATTTCCTACTCCAGGGAATGTTCCTCACCCAGGGATCTAACCTGCATCTCTTGCATCTCCTCTATTGGTAGGCAGATTCTTTTCTGCTGTGCCACTATGAGGTTGAGAAATCTACAGGGAAGTAATAACAATACCTGCTTTTCTTCTTTTTTTTTCCAGCCTTTGAATGTTCATTAACATGAGTTTCCAAAAACAAGCATCCATATTAGTGTGGGGGATGAAGGTGGGAGGAGGAGGAAGGGTAGGGAGAAAGAATTCTGTTCTATTGGTAATAAAGCTCCAGATTCATCCCACTGTGAATTTCATTGTTCCCCAGAGACACGTGGTGGTTTAAAATCGTGTACCACTTCTTCAATACAATATTGTTCTGTCCAGGGCCAGTGTGGGCTATTGTCAGCTTCCTAAAGTTGCCGACAGCGTCATCAGTATTGCATTTAATGCACACCTTCTTCCCCAGAGGGTCCTTGCAAAAAGCCTTAGTCATCCTGGCTGGAGCTCCCATACTCCGCCTGGGGCCCCATCACCACTTCAGGTCGCCTGAAGGCCAAGCTGAGCCTCTTGCAGGCCAGGGGATCCTGGCAGGCTGGGTTCTACCACCTTTCCCTAACTCCAGACTCTTCTACTCCACCCCACCCCACCCATCTCTTGTTTTTCTTCTTTTGATGAGGTTTTTCTTACAGAAAAAATTGAAAGTATACTTTCTCACTCCTTCCATATTTAATACAGTCACATAGAGATAGTTTGCTGGAACAATATTATTCTGGTTTTCTTGCACCCAAAGCAAATACTAATTCTCAGGTCTTTGTATTTTTTCAAATAGGACCGTTAGAGTTCCCAATTATGAACTTGTCAACTACAAATTGGTGCTTACCAAGAGCATTGCCAATGACTGAACAACAAAGATGTTTGCCATCTGCCACTGTGGAGATTGAACCCCATGCTGCTATAGCTGTTGACCTTCAACAACCCTTGAGGGAGTTCAGGGTGGAGTGAGACACTCTGTGCTCCAGGGAATCTCATGGGGCAGGTCTTTAAGTAGTTGGATGTTTTTAAGAACAGATACTATGATCTCAATCCTTGCATCTCCTCATATCTAGAGAAGCCTAAATCCCTTCATGGTGACATCAGATCCTCATGACTAACAAAGAAATCCTTTGTAAAATGAGTGCTTCATGATATTGAACTCCCCCTTCACCAAAAATCCTTATATATTGACTTTCCCCCACTGTCGCTTTGGAGCAGTCTCTCAGAGCTATCTGAGATGCTCTCTCCCGGGCTGCAGTCCTCATTTTGCCCAAATAAAACTTAACTCACAACTCTCAAGTTGTACATCTTTCTTTAGTCGACAAACTGTATTTATAATGCTATAGCTAGAGATTTGGCAAGTATCTTCTCATGAAATATTGCAGTAGACCCAATTGTGGGTGCATGCTAAGTCTCTTCAGTCGTGCCCAACTATTTGTGACTCTACAGACTGTAGCCCATCACGCTCCACTGTCCATGGGATTCTCCAGGCAAGATACTAGAGTGGCTTGCCATGCCCTCCTCCAGTGGATCTTCTCAACCTAGGAATGGAACCCAAGTCTTTTATGTCTACTGCATTAGCTGGCAGGCTCTTTACCACTAGAGCTACCTGGGTTTCTAACTAAAGAAAATTTTTTTTTTAATTTTAAAAAAAGGAGATCTGAAAAAAATAAGTGAAAAGAATACCTTATAAATGCTTTAGTTTTGTGTTCTAATAAAGACAATGTATGAGACATCACACTGATCAACTTTTTAAAATATATGAGGATGGGGATTGAATATTGTTTTAACAAAACTAATTTCTCTTTAACAGAAATTCCCTCTTAATGTTAATTTCTATTATAATCAGTTGTGAAAAAAATTAACAATGAAGGATATACTTTTAATTACTAGAAATGTTGACTTTCCATATTTTACATCAATGTGTCCTATTAAAAGGAATAAGATTTGCATTTATTTTGCCTGTGAATAGTATAGGATTCTCCATGGGGAATCTAACCAGTCAGATTTCTCTGGGATGTCCACAGGGACATCCACCACAGGAATATCTCCCAGCCTCAGTCTGATTTCAGTGAGGAGACCCTTCCCAAGTACTCAACTTATTGGGTCAGGGTTGAAGCCACTCTTGCCTCCTCAACTCAGAAAGCTGAGTCAATCAGAATCTCTCTCCCAGGAGCTTAGAGTCAGGGCTCAGAGACCAGGGTTTGCTCTTTATCTGTGACTGAAACTGTGGCTTGTTATCTTGTTGCTTATAATACAGGCTGCCTTCAGGAAAGAAGAACTGCCTATCCCTAACATTAAGGGGACCCAGAACAAACCTATTACATTTTTGTTTGTTTTCTTTCTTGGCTCTGCATTTTATTTGGATTGTTGTAAACTTTTGACCATTTTGTTGGTCAAACTTGATTCTCACACATTTTGCTTCGTTCTTTGGTGGTTTCCCTGGTGGCTCAGCTGGTAAAGAATCAGCCTGCAATGCGGGAGACCTGGGTTCAATCCCTGGGTTGGAAAGATTCCCTGGAGAAGGGAATGGCTACCCACTCCAGTATTCTGTCCCAAGAATTCCATGGACTACAGTCCATGAGGTCACAAAGAGTTATCTACTCTGCTGTTTTCATTAATGTCATACTATCTGCCTTTGTACTTTAAAACTATATTATTAGTTGCACATGATTTGAGAATTGAAATACTTAACTGTCAAATTGACATTGTTATCATTTTAAACTATACATCCTCATCTCTAGTAGGGTTTCATAAGTTAAAGTTTAATTAGTTTATGATATATTTATCAGATTTTCTTTGGATCATGCTTACAGAGTACAACTTTTTGCACCCTTTTGCCACTAAAGTGTGTCTTTATATTTAATGTGTGAATTTTGTATTTGTCATATTATTTGTACTGTATCTTACTCAATCTAAAATATTTTGCACTGAAGAGAAATTAAAGGATATCTGCATAAATAGTAGGATCTATTTATAAGCAGGTTGAAGGACCCCAAACTGTTATTATGTCTTTCCAAATTAATTTTCTGTTCAATGCTATTTCATTACAAATCTGAGCATGAGAAGCAGAAGTTTAACAAACTCACTTTTCAAACTTAGGTTTTTTTTGTTTTGTTTTGTTTTTTTGGTTCTTAGAAATTTTGCTCTTCACATGGCAAAATTCATGTTTATCTGTTTTTATCCTTCTTGGGGGTGCTTCCCAAGTAGTTCAGTGGTTAAAAAAAAAATCCACCTGCCAATACAGAAGACACAGGAGACATGGGTTTCACCCCTGGGTTGGAAAGATGCCCTGGAGGAGGAAATGACAATCCACTCTAGTATTCTTGCCTGAAAAATCCCATGGACAGAGGAGCTTGGCGGGCTACAGTCCATAAAGTCACAAAGAGTGGGATGCGACTTAGTGACTAAGCATGCACTCATGCATCCTTCTTGGGCTTCACAGAACTTGTTGCCTCTCTGGATTTATGCCCTTCATTATCTTTGTTCTTTTTCTTTTTATTTCTTTATTTATTTGGCCATGCTGAACAGCTTGTGGGATCTTAGTTCTCTGACCATAAATCAAACTCAGCCCTAGGCAGTTTAAGCAGGCAGTCCTAACCACTGGACAGCCAATGAATCCCCATGCCCTTCAATGTCTTTAGAAAATTTTGTCCTGAATGACTTCAAGTGTATTGCTATATTTATTAATACATGTTATTTTTCACTATGATTCAGAACAAATAATTTTTATTGACTCATTTCCAAGCTCACACATTTTTTTCTTATCCTATTAGTGTATTATTGAAACTCAATACTAATGATACTTTTCATTTCTGGCATTTTCATTTTATTTTCTATTTTCCATTAAATGTTCAGTATTTCTAATTGAGAATTTTATATGATTTCATTCTTCTCTCATTTTTTAGCATATGAATTATCTTACTCTTTCCACTTTTTTTAAAATGGTTGTTGTAGAACTTGCAATATGTTTTACAACAAAGTCAGGTTGACTTTCTGGTAATACGATGCTGACTTTACAGTAATTTTATGCCATTCCACAAGCTAGTGCAAATACCATAGAATAATAAATTATTACTCTTATACCCTCTCATCCCTTGTATCATTGCTATCATTAATTTTGTTTATTCATAAACTTTAAAGTTATAATCATCAAGTTATTATTATTTTAAACAAACTTGTCAGAACTACTAAGAATAGGAAAAATAAAAGTTATTTTATTAATTACTCTTCCTATACTTTGGTTTTCTTGTGTGTATCCTCACACAAATCTCTCTCTCTTACTCTTTGTCTCAGTAATGATCCTATAGATAAATTTATAGAAGTTAAAATCCAAAATGATATATGATTGTAGTGTGTATATGCATTACTTATTTTAAAATTTAATCTTTAAAATATTAGAAACTGATTCACTTTTTCTACCACTCAGCTATCTCTAGGGCAGTGGACACAATACTATAAAATGTATTTGTATTTTAATACAACATATGTCTGTGTCAGGAAAGGTTTAAGTGAGGTTCTGGTTGGTTTACTTTCAGTGTCTGTAATATTAGTATGGTGGATTTTATATTTTACTCTGTTGTTAGATTCAAACAGAGTACTACTTCCTAACAGTCTCTGCATATTTAAATAATAGTCATGTATGGATGTGAGAGTTGGACTATAAAGAAGGCTGAGTGCTGAAGAATTTATGCTTTTGAACTGTGGTGTTGGAGAAGATTCTTGAGACTCCCTTGGACTGCAAGGAGATCCAACCAGTCTATCCTAAAGGAAATCAGTCCTCAATCTTCATTGGAAGGACTGATGCTGAAGCTAAAACTCCAATACTTTGGCCACCTTGTGCAAAGAACTGACTCACTGGGAAAGACCTGATGCTGGGAAAGATTGAGGGCAGGAGAAGGGAACGACAGAGGATTAGATGGTTGGATGGCATAACTGACTCAATGGATATGAGTTTGAGTAAGCTCTGGGAGTTGGTGATGGACAGGGAAGGCTGGCTTCTACAGTCCAAAGGGTTGCAAAGAGTTGGACACGACTGAGCTACTGAACTGAACTGAACTGAACTGCTCTCTTTAAGCCTGCTTTATACTTCACAAAATAGTGATAGTATTACCTATCTTACTTTGCTTTCTTAGTATTTAACTAAATATACTGCATACTGCATTTAGTACACTGCTTAATGCACTTAATATATTGCTTTGCAAATATTAAACACTCAATACATGACTAATTTATGAACAATACTGTAATTATATTCACTGCTAATAGTAGACAAGCTTCAGAATCACTTTAATACCACACCTTAGAGAAAAAAAATTAAATGTGACATTTAAAGAGTTTATCAGTTTTACTAACATAAAATAAGAGCTACCATCCATTTTTTATACCTGGAAAGGTGGACAAAATTACTCTAAATAGTCTGCATCTGAAAACATCGGGGGTTATAATATCATAACTTGCATTTTGTGCCAGTTTGGACTACTATAACTAAGCAGTGACAAGTATGTAAACCCTTTATTGCATTGTTTGCTTCTTTTCTCTTTCTTTACTTTTTTATCCTATGCCAGATTGAATGAGCTATTTCTGTCTAATTGACAAATGTAGCAGTTTATTGGGCTAAATGCTTAGAGGATTGCAATAAGAGATTTAAACTTCAGTGTCAAGATCCTGTTGTTGCTGTAGGCTGTTCACCTCTTTTCAATACCAAGGTCACCACAAGCATCACCTGCTTTCTTGGATGTGCAAACTTCTTGGCAGAAAAGGGGTTTCGAATTCTCCTAACTCATCATATACTGAAAGAATATTTCAGTATTTTGCATGTAACACACGCACAGGTCTGTTGCTATTTTTTCTACCCAGCTGAGTTACATCTTCATTTTAACTAGTCTTGTTACATCTTCCTCTGCCAATATTTGTCCCTTGGCAGACTGGCACTGGAGACCCCTGCCCGTGTGTTAGCCATTCCCAGACAGGACACATATGCAGTATGAATTTAGTGATGTATCTGAACAAACTTTACTTGTTCTTTGTTCTTACAATGGTTTACAAAATTTTCTTGATTTTGCTTATCTATTTGTTGTCTTTAATTTCACTTTTTTCCCTTCAATTTTTTTAAGCAAATATATGTATAATTTGTCTACAAAATATATTTTATCACTGTCAAGTTGTTACCCTTGTTTATTATTTATATTATAAATATTCCCTGGAGGTGGTTTTCATTTTTAAATGTGTTTAAAAAAATAATGGCATTATTATTAATAAAAAAACAAGCAGTTAGGAAATGCACTGAACTAGACAGCTTAGAGGTCAAAGAAGTACAATTTTTAGCTGGCCCTTTCCTTGTATTTTTATATATAAAGGAACTAGTACCTTTAGTCCTAGACTTCATCAACTCTTTGATGTACAATGCAGGCATCAACTGGCAGAATGTGAGCAATTTCAGCCTTATCCACTTACAAAGATCAGTATACATCTTAGTGGCTGAAGACCCCATATTTTGTGGGTCAAGTTTAAACTGTATTGCAGATATTTAGACATTGGTTTCCAATAACCTCCCTCTTTATCCCTTTTGTTATACTGATTCAGGTTATCACTTGATATTTTTGCTTCATTTTTCTGTACCTTAGCATGATAATTCCTCTTTAAAATTGCAACTTCCCATGAACCTTAGCACCAGTGTGAAAAAAAGTAAAATCTCTCTTCTTTTTTGGCACCATGCAGTTTAGCATTTTCTTGACTCTTGAGTGGCGCAGGAAAACTAATTTCCTGAGGGAGGCTCCCCTGAGTTGTGGGAAAGAGCAAGTTTGGGCCACAGGTTCAAGAAGTCACAGGAGAGGACAGTGGAAAGAAAGGTTATAAACAAGGAAATGTTTCAAGAAATCCCAAACCTGGAAACTGATTCAGACTGTTTGACATAAAAAGAGAGGTTGGGTACAGCCAAGGCTGAAAGACTCACCTGGTGACATGCTCATTAAGTCCCAGCTTCCCAGTGTTTTTCCACTCTGCGCAGTTACAATAGATATTATTGTCCTCACCATTTTATAGGTGAGTAAATCAAGTCACAGAGGGGAGTAACTTGTAGGGGTATGCAGCTAGTGGAAATCAAGGAGAAACCTGAACGCCGGCAGTTGACAGCCCCACAGAGGTGGTGGTGGTTTAGTCACTAAGTCGTGTTCGACTCTTGTGACCCCATGGACTGTAGCCTGCCAGGCTTCTCTGTTCATGGGATTCTCCAGGCGAGAATACTGTACATGCTGTTAATCACCTTTCATATCAATTTATAAAGGAGTAATGGCAAAAATCAGGTGTGATAGCAAAAGTGAGTAGGAACAAGAAAACTGTGTGGCACAGCAGTAATCAGACTGAAAAAGTAATGACGTGATGGTTAAGACACAGAAGACTGCATCGCAAACCTATCAAAAGGGGGAGCAAAAATAATTTATCATCCAAATCTAGGCACTTTTAAAAATAAAAGAGGGCTATTAATATCTATGCTAAGGTTGCAGGCTTAATTCAGGACCATCCTAGGCAATCTATGTAATCACTTAAAACGTAATGTATAAATGCCTTCCCCAATATCTCAGGTGGTCAAAACAAGGCCAATGTATCAGTAGAAAATCACTATCTTGATCTAACCAGTAGAAATAAGGCAAGAAATCACTGTTTTGTACTGTTTTTATGTAAACATTTTGTGCTGTGCTTGGGTTACTTACTATATCTATTACAAGTTCTCAGACAATAATTTTTACACTTTCCGAATACCCTTTCCAAAAGTTTATTTTAATGCTGCTCCCTTGATTTCTGTTTCAGGGTATGACAAGAAATAACCATACACAATCTCTTACTGAACCTGTTTAAAGATAGACTTGTGACAAGTGTGTATTATGTCACCCGGTATCCTTTTTAAAAATGTCACACTTGAAACATCTAAAAATCGATATTAGGGGAAAAAAATCCTCTAAAAAATAGATAGGTTTAGTTCTCTCATGAAATTATTTAACTCTTTGTTTTAATTTGGCCTGTTAAATATGCTGACTCTTTCTTCTAACCTGCAGAGTTGTATTCTCATGCATTCTGTCCTCATTTTCTCTGTATATTTACATTCCTTTTTGACTGAATTTTTGACTTCACATTTATATTTAAAAATATAAGTGATTTTTTGGCCTACAGCTTTAGAACTTTCCTGAAATGAGATTAAATAAAAAATCATAAGTATCTTTATGTTGTAGCAAACCAGTAGACTCTGAATACATCTTCATAATCATCATTCTGTAGACAACTGTTGATAATGTTCTTATTTTTAAAAATTTCTTTTCAGGGAATTATCTAAAATAATGCTCACTGATTGCATCATCAGTGCTTTTGTATGGCTGATTTACCTGTACTCTGTCCTCTAAATTAAAATAAGGGCTGCCGTGTTCAATTCTTGCCACTAGCTCCCCTAAGTGGGGAAGGGTGGTATAACAATGATCAGAAAATCAGATGTCAAATCATAATTAGCATAAAAGTCATTAAGTCTTCCCAAGAGATCTCTTTTCACACCTCTTTAGATACAGTTAGGTGATAACATGTTAGGAGAGATGTTCTCTCTCTCCTAACAGGAGAGAATAGGTCTTAGTGCATTTAATATAAAAATTCATAATTTGTGTCAGAAAAGAAATTTTGTAAGGATTGAAATTTGCAAGAGCATAAACCTGTGTCTGAGTGAATGTGTTATATATTAAACTGCAGTGAGCAGAGAATTGTCAACTGCACCTGATTCCAGAACAACCACAGCTTGAGAAGAGGCTGATCCAGTGTGTCTCTGCCCAACATACTGAATGACTTTCAGACACAGAAATTTAGTTTCTGTGTATAACATTTCTGGTATAACATTTATACTGTACTGTGTGGGTTGGTTGCTCAGTCATGTCTGACCCTGCGACCCAGTGGACTGTAACCCACCAGGCTCCTCTGTCCATGGAATTCTCTAGGTAAGAATACTGGAGTGGATAGCCATTCCCTTCCCCAGGGGATCTTCTCAACCCAGACATTGCATCCAGCTCTCCTGCATTGCAAGCAGATTTTTTACTGTCTGTGCCACCAGGGAAGACTCTATTCCATACTAACATATATGAACATAAAGAACACGATTTCAAACATCATTAGACAGAAAAGGATTGGAGTGCAGAGAAGATATTAAAGAACTCCTCAAACACTGACAAAAAAAAACACGTGTGGGAGGGCAAGTGCTGAACTGATCTACTCTTATTTGAAGGAGTATAAATGTAAAAAGACAAGTATGCATCTCATAAATAATTTTACAACCACTAGAAAAAGAATAGAGACCCCGAAGATACAGAGCAAAAGCACACATAAAAAAATTGCTTTCTGTGGCAAACATAAAAATGTTAGTATGGCAATATTTCCTCTAAATATCCTAAGAATAAGAATAAGTGAATAAACATAAAGAGAAGTAAAATGAGAAATACAATGTCCAAACAGCATAGATTTCAAATACGGATAGAAGGAATGTAGATAGCAGTTTTTTCAGAATAAAATAACAACAATCAAAGACACAACAGAATATTTTTATCTTCTAATATGCTTTAAAGATATTTTATCAACGTATTATCTGAGCTACCAGTACATGACCATACTAATCTTAATTGAAAAGCCAATTCTCTCTGTAAAATGAAACATTCATATGAGATTTATGGTAAGCAAATATTTGCCCTCATTTTTCAACTTTAATAAAGATGCTAATATATGTCCCTGAGACAATCTTTTTTTTTTTTTTTCATTCCAACTGTAACATTTGGTAGATTAGGTGAAGATAGATAGGGAGTGAGAAAAGTAGTTGGATGGATGAATGCATCAATGACAGATAGGTAGATAGAGTTGTATTCCCCCAAAACGTATGTTTGGGCTTCCCAGGTGGAGCAGTGGTAAAGAATCTGCATGCAAATGCAGGAGATGAAAGAGACACAGGTTCTATCCCTGGCTTGAGAGGATCCCCCAGAGTAGGAAATGGCAACCCACTCTAATATTCTTGCCTGGAAAATACAGAGGAGCCTGGTAGGCTACAGCCCACTTTTTATATCCCCCACCTGTAGTATATGAACATTCCACTTTCTCCACATTCTTATTGTCTCTATTCTTTTTTTAATTTTAGCTATGATTGTGTCAACTAAAAATTAGTCACAACCTGAAAGTAGAGAGCTATTTTACTCTGAGCCAGGAGACAGCATCTCAGTAACTCTGAGAAAACTCTTCCAAGGACAGGGAAGTTTGCAACAAAGGGAGCAGTTAGTCTGAACATCAAAGATCAGATATCTAGTTAAGGAATGTAGCATTCCATGTATGGGAAGACGCAAGCCTCTGGGCTCACTGAGTTCATGACTTTCATTTGCACCTGAAATATCCAGGGCCAAATCCTGTTACCTTGTTCACCTTAAGGAGCGGCAGATGTGTCAGAGGGCTGCTTCTTGCATTTCTGTGCCCTCCACCCCCACCCCACAACTCCCCCAGTTCCTCAGCAATCAGCCTGGGTGATGGTGGCATCTTCTGGATCTCAATTTTGAGAGTGTTCATTCACATTTGGAGGCCAGAAATCACTGATGGCTGTGACATTTCTTCTTTATTGACATGGCAGGACATATTTTCATTTCACAACAGGATATATAGTCATACTTGATAGTAGTTTCAATTTACATTCCCCTAATGGCTTGTGATGCTATCTTTTTATATACTTATAAAAAGTTTAAAAGATATAAAAATGTACAACCTCATTGGTTAAGTATCTTTTTATGTCTTTTGCTCAGTTTGTATGTGGGCCGCTTGTCTTTTTATTGGTGATTTTTGAGAATTTTAAAATATATTCTAGATACTTGTTTTTTGTTTGATATGTGGTTTGCATACATTTTATCCCAATCTGTTGTCCATATTGTTATCATATTTACATGGTCTTGCTCAAGAGAAAAGTTGTTAATGTTGGGTGCAGTATATCACATTTTTTTACATATATCATGCTTTTGGTGTTAATTCTAAGAACTGTTTGGGAATCTCTAGATTCCCAGAAATTTCCTCTTAAGTTTGGCTTCCCAGGTTGCTCAGTGATAAAGAATCCACCTACCAATGCAGGAGACATGGGTTCAATCTCTGATGGGGAAGATCCCCTTGAGAAGGAATTGGCAACCCACTCCAGTATTCTTGCTTGGGAAATCCCATGGACAGAGGAGCCCAGTGGGCTACAGTCCATGATGTTGCAAAAGAGCTGGACATGACTTAGCAACTAAATAACAACAAAGGTCTTTAGGCTTTTTCAAGTTATCTTATTTTGTTTTGTTTTTAAATAAATCTTTTTGCCCTGCCTTTGAGCTCATTGATTTTATCCTCTATTTTCTCCATTTTATTATTGAGCCCAATAAGCAAGTTTCTTATTTTATTTTTCTGTGATTTTTTTATATCAAAAATAAAAATAAATCAGTTCTGTGATTTTTTTTTATTTCATTCTTTTTCTTTCATCCTTTTCTTTGCTTAGATTTTATACTTTTTGTTTGAAGATCATTTGAAATTATTTATTGAAGCATTTTTAGGATGGCAGCTTTAAAATTCTTGTCAGATATTTCCAAAATCTTACTTATCTTGGCATTAAGTTCAGTTGATTATTTTTGTTCAATTCATTTGTGATTTTCCTGATTTTGTGTGTGTGTGTGTGTGTGTGTGTGGCCATTTCTTAATAAACATCCTATACATCTTGGGTACTATGTTAAGAGACAGTTGAAAACTGTTAGCTTTATTTAAACAACATTTTCAGCAAGCACTCAACTTGTTTAGGTTTAGCATTCAGGTCTATGTCTACATTTGTGAACTGTGATTCCAATGAAACCTAATTTTCAGGGTCTCTCTGGTGCTATTTTCATCTGCTTGGCTTACCTCTTATTGGTGGACCTCCCATTGTTTCTTGCTAGAACTGTTTTCCAAGATGGATTTTGCTTCTCCAGCAAGGCTGCCTGGTGCCTCTAGTGAGGAAAAGGTGTCACCAGCCCAGCGGACTTAAGAGCTCTTCCCAAATCTGTTACCAGTTGTAGCATGATCTCTCCTGCTTTGAGCAGGGATGAAAAGTACGTCCTAGGCTGTGTGTACTACTGACCAGATCAAGCTTGCTGGTACTGCTTGCTTGCCTGGTACCTCTAATTGAGAGAAACGACTATTGGGTTTATGGAGACAAAGGGGTTTCCTGGACTGGGCCCTCACTGTAGCTGGATCTTTCTTGCCTGCCTGTTCTAACACTAGAGCTTCCCTGTGTCTCTTGGTTGGGGAGGGGATTCTCAAGATCAGCAGTAAACAACAGTGCTTCAAGAGCTGGATTTGCTCATTGTAGTAGGGGATCTTTTGTAGGCGCTCCAGGGTCACGTGCTGTCTCTGAGTGTGGGAGAGGAATCTCAGTGCCTTACGGGAAGACATGCACTTTTTCTGGCTTCCTATTTCTGGTTTCCTATTGCTAGCATGGGTTTCCACTTTTTCTCCCTCCTTGGCTCTTAAGTATTAAATTCTAGCTAGGGAGGTAGAATGTACACTTTGGAAAATATGTAATTAGGAAAATCTGCTGAGGCACATGCACAGCAAAGAAATAGTGTACTGGCTCCTATTAATTAAAAGTTAGAAAGGTAAAAACATTTGTGTCATTGGATGTATGTCTTCATACAGTTCAATCAACTTTCCCTGCAGTTCTTTTTTAATGTGTGTAGATCTAGTGTGTATGAGAGCTCACAAACAAGTGCAGTTTGGTACAATTCAAGTTATATATGATGTGGGAACGTTAAGGACATTTTCTAATAAATCAATTTGTAGAGTAGTTCACTTTGAAATTTTTAGTTTATTTTTTCATAAGTAGCAGCCTTTAAGACCATTCCCTAAATGGATTGTAAACGCTTGATATACCAACACTTTTAGTTACTCTTCTCAACACAGTAACTGAGAGCCATGCTTATTACATAATGTCCTGAAAACATGATAGTGAAAATAGCTATTTACCTCTTACAGTGTCAGTCGCTCTTCTAAGTACTTTATATGAACTTATTACTTTAATTCTTATAGCTATCCATTGAATTAAATACTTTTTATCATTCTTTGTATATGAGAAACCTAAGGTACAGAAGTTAAGTAAATACCTTACCTAAGTTCAAGTAGATGGTATTAGGGCTAAGATCCAAACACAGGAATTATGGCCTGTATTCTGGCCCTTATTTCTATTAAAAAAACAAGCAAACAAATAAAACAAACTTTAGATAGTAATTACCAAATTCAGGCAATTCTGGGGACAAAAAGTAAGTTGTGAATAATATGGCCATACCACATTTAAGAAAAATGAAACGATTTGCCGTAGGCAATTTGATACATCTCCTCCTTAAGATATGTAAAAGGAAATACATATATTGGTTTGCCATGTTAATGCAATTATTCTTATTAATCTGAGTATGAATATTTTGTTTTGTCAATGCCAAGAGTGTTTTTGCATTTTGAGAAATTTTTATATAAGAAAGAGAAATTCTTCCAGGGAGCTCTGATTACCTATTTTACAACTGCTGTTCAGCCACTAAGTAGCGTTTCACTCTGCAGTTCCATGCACACCAAGCTTCCATGTCTTTCACCACCTCCCAGAGTTTGCTCAAACTCATGTCCATATTTTACAACAGTTATTGCTTGTGTAGACATCCTGGGCTCCTTCACATTCAGCATCTGAGTATAGCACAGTGCTTATCCTCCTTTCAGGTAAACATTTAACCTTTAGTGTCTTGGAATTACTCATATGTCTAGCAAAAATGATGAGGGATTTTTTAAGTGATCCAATGCATTTTGATAACATTACTCTAAATCTTTCTAAGACCTTATGATGTTCTACTTTTGCATTGAAGCTGTATGGGAGTTTAAAAGGATCTTTAAAGACACTGCTTATTGCCATATTTTAATTTGGTTTATTTTCTATTTTCTCATGCCAATGTTACAACCCAGTATAAAACATCTCTGTTGTTGGTTACTAGTAACTGACAATATTATCAAATCATACTGAATCACAGAAATGTTGTAGCCAAGTTGAAATCACTTGTGATTATTTGGAGTAATCTATGTGTTCACTGATGTATATAAGACACATATAAGAACATAATAAATGCTGTATTTGTCATTATTACTGTGTCAAGGGGAAATGCATAAATTAGTAAAATTCACTGAAGAAAAGCAATTTAGCTAGAAAAATACATAGTTAAATATAAAATGATAACCAGTCTTATTAACAACATAGTTTCTTAAAAAACATTTTACAAAGGAAAAGTCATTTAAATTTAAAAATTATTTTGCATTAATGAAATTCATAAAGATAAATGAATAAAGTTGATCTTAGATTTTATGAACTAAACAATAATACTACACAATTATTGTTCTCAGTGAGAACACTTCCACAGGCACCTATTTTTGTCACTTTCTGGTTAATTTCAAAGAGAAATATCGAGAAAATATTTTAGGTTAGTAAATTCCATGATATCTGGTGTTTGCAAACATTGCCTATTATTCTTGATGAACTTTTGACAAATTGTGTAGCCATAGCTCTTTCATATAGGAAGAGGATGGCAAGGCACAAATAATATAAATTAAGAGTCTTTATATACTAAATAAACATCTTTAAAATGTAACAGCTGACCAAAATGAGCAGGACTATTTTCATATCTGGGCTTCCCTAGTGCCTCAAATGCAAAGAAGCTGCCTGCAATCCAGGAGACAGGGGTTCAATCCCTGGGTCAGGAAGATACCCTGGAGAAGGGAACAGCAATCCCCTCCAGTATTCTTGCCTGGAGGTTTCCATAGAAAGAGGAACCTGGTGGGTTACAATCCATGGGGTTGCAAAGAGTTGAATATGACTAAGCAACTAACACTTTCACTTCCTCTTTTATTTTCATATCTGTAAGTCTGCACCTCCAATACAACTTAATTATTCTTCCAGTTGTGGACTTGAAATAATGTGTTTTTAATGAAAATAACTTTACAATCTTGTTTCATTTGATCTAAGTCAGTTTCTGGAATACCTTTATTGTTTCATCTAAAAGCAGCAGGTTTGTAAAATACATATCATCACAGAACCAAAGAAATTTTTCTTTGCTCATCCAAGTTGTAGTTTATTTTATTTTTTTCATTTATTTTTATTAGTTGGAGGCTAATTATTTTACAATATTGTAGTGGTTTTTGCCATACATTGACATGAATCAGCCATGGATTTACATGTGTTCCCCATCCTGAACCCCCCTCCCACCTCCCTCCCCATCCCATCCCTCTGGGTCATCCCAGCGCACCAGCGCCAAGCACTTGTCTCATGAATCCAACATGGACTGGCAGTCTGCTTCACACTTGATAGTATACATGTTTCGATGCTGTTCTCTCAGATCATCCCACTCTCGCCTTCTCCCATAGAGTCCAAAAGCCTGTTCTATACATCTGTGTCTCTTTTTCTGCCTTGCATATAGGGTTATCGTTACCATCTTTCTAAATTCCATATATATGCGTTACTATATTGTATTGGTGTTAATCTTTCTGGATTACTTTACTCTGTATAATGGGCTCCAGTTTCATCCATCTTATTAGAACTGATTTAAATGTATTCTTTTTAATGGCTGAATAATATTCCATTGTGTATATATACCACAGCTTTCTTAGCCATTCATCTGCCGATGGACATTTAGGTTGCTTCCATGTCCTGGCTATTGTAAACAGTGCTGTGATGAACATTGGGGTACACGTATCTCTTTCAGATCTGGTTTCCTCGGTGTGTATGCCCAATAGTGGGATTGCTAGGTCATATGACAGTTCTATTTCCAGTTTTTTAAGGAATCTCCACACTGTTCTCCATAGCGGCTATACTAGTTTGCATTCCCACCAACAGTGTAAGAGGGTTCCCTTTTCTCCACACCCTCTCCAGCATTTATTGCTTGTAGAGTTTTGGATAGCAGCCATTCTGACTGGCGTGTAATGGTACTTCATTGTGGTTTTGATTTGCATTTCTCTGATAATGAGTGATGTTGAGCATCTTTTCATGTGTTTGTTAGCCATCTGTATGTCTTCTTTGGAGAAATGTCTTTTAGATCTTTGGCCCATTTTCTGATTGGGTCATTTATTTTTCTGGAATTGAGCTTCAGGAGTTGCTTATATATTTTTGAGATTAATCCTTTGTCTGTTTCTTCATTTGCTATTATTTTCTCCCATTCTGAAGGTTGTCTTTTTACCTTGCTTATAGTTTCCTTTGTTGTGCAAGAGCTTTTAAGTTTCATTAGGTCCCATTTGTTTATTTTTGCTTCTTTTTCCAATATTCTGGGAGGTGGATCATAGAGGATCTTGCTGTGATTTATGTCAGAGAGTTGTTTGCCTATGTTCTCCTCTAGGAGTTTCATAGTTTCTGGTCTTACATTTAGATCTTTAATCCATTTTGAGTCTATTTTTGTGTATGGTGTTAGAAAGTGTTCTAGTTTCATTCTTTTACAAGTGGTTGACCAGTTTTCCCAGCACCACTTGTTAAAGAGGTTGTCTTTTTTCCATTGTATATCCTTGCCTCCTTTGTCAAAGATAAGGTTTCCATAGGTTCGTGGATTTATCTCTGGGCTTTCTATTCTGTTCCATTGATCTATATTTCTGTCTTTGTGCCAGTACCATACTGTCTTGATGACTGTGGCTTTGTAGTAGAGTCTGAAGTCAGGCAGGTTGATTCCTCCAGTTCCATTCTTCTTTCTCAAGATTGCTTTGGCTATTCCAGTTTTTTGTATTTCCATGCAAATTGTGAAATTATTTGTTGTAGTTCTGTGAAAAATACCGTTGGTAGCCTGATAGGGATTGCATTGAATCTATAGATTACCTTGGGAAGTATACTCATTTTCACAGTATTGATTCTTCCAATCCATGAACATGGTATTTTCTCCATCTATTTGTGTCCTCTTAGAATTCTTTCATCAGTGTTTTATAGTTTTCTATGTATAGGTCTTTTGTTTCTTTAGGTAGATATACTCCTAAGTATTTTATTATTATTATTTTTTGTTGTTGTTGCAATGGTGAATGGTATTGTTTCCTTAATTTCTCTTTCTGTTTTCTCATTGTTAGTGTATAGGAATGCAAGGGATTTCTGTGTGTTAATTTTATATCCTGCAACTTTACTATATTCATTGATTAGCTCTAGTAATTTTCTGGTAGAGTCTTTAGGGTTTTCTATGTAGAGGATCATGTCATCTGCAAACAGTGAGGGTCTTACTTCATTTTTTCCTATCTGGATTCCTTTTATTTCTTTTTCTTCTCTGATTGCTGTGGCCAACACTTCCAAAACTATGTTGAATAGTAGTGGTGAAAGTGGGCACCCTTGTCTTGTTCCTGACTTTAGGGGAAATACTTTCAATTTTTCACCATTGAGGATAATGTTTGCTGTGGGTTTGTCATATATAGCTTTTATTATGTTGAGGTATGTTCCTTCTATTCCTGCTTTCTGGAGAGTTTTAATCATAAATAGATGTTGAAATTTGTCAAAGGCTTTTTCTGCATCTATTGAGATAATCATATGGTTTTTATCTTTCAATTTGTTAATGTGGTGTATAACATTGATTGATTTGTGAATATTAAAGAATCCTTGCATTCCTTGGATAAAGCCCACTTGGTCATGATGTATGATTTTTTTAATATGCTGTTGGATTCTGTTTGCTAGAATTTTGTTAAGGATTTTTGCATCTATGTTCATCAGTGATATTGGCCTTTAGCTTTCTTTTTTTGTGGCATCTTTGTCTGGTTTTGGAATTAAGGTAATGGTAGCCTCATAGAATGAGTTTGGAAGTTTATCAACTTCTGCAATTTTCTGGAAGAGTTTGACTAAGATAGGTGTTAGCTCTTCTCTAAATTTTTGGTAGAATTCAACTGTGAAACCATCTGGTCCTGGGCTTTTGTTTGCTGGAAGATTTCTGATTACAGTTTTGATTTCCATGCTTGTGGTGGGTCTGTTAAGATCTTCTATTTCTTCCTGGTTCAGTTTTGGAAAGTTATACTTTTCTAAGAACTTGTCCATTTCTTCCAAGTTGTCCATTTTATTGGCATAGAGCTGCTGGTAGTAATCTCTTATGCTCCTTTGTATTTCAGTGTTGTCTGTTGTGATCTCTCCATTTTCATTTTTAATTTTGTTCATTTGGTTCTTCTCCCTTTGTTTCTTAATGAGTCTGGCTAACGGTTCATCAATTTTGTTTATGTTTTCAAAAAAAAACAGCTTTTAGCTTTGTTGATTTTTGCTATGGTCTCTTTTGTTTCTTTTGCATTTATTTCTGCCCTAATTTTTAAGATTTCTTTCCTTCTACTAGCCCTGGGGTTTCTTCATTTCTTCCTTCTTTATTCAGCCTCCATATGTTTGAATTTTTAATAGTTGTCTTTTTTTTTTTTGTTATTTGTTATAATTGTTTTTTTTTTTTTTTTTTCCTGTAATTGAGATCTAATCTTACTGCACTGTGGTCAGAAAAGATGACTGGAATGATTTCAATTTTTTTGAATTTACCAAGGCTAGATTTATGGCCCAGGATGTGATCTATTCTGGAGAAGGTTCTGTGTGCACTTGAGAAAAAGGTGAAAGTGATTGTTTTGGAGTAAAATGTCCTATAGATATCAATTAAGTCTAGCTGGTCCATTGTGTCATTTAAAGTTTGTGTTTCCTTTTTAATTTTCTGTTTAGATGATTTATCAATAGGTGTGAGTGGGGTATTAAAGTCTCCCACTATTATTGTGTTATTGTTAATTTCCCCTTTCATACTCGTTAGCATTTGCCTTACATATTGCGGTGCTCCTATGTTGGGTGCATATGTATTTATAATTGTTATATCTTCTTCTTGGATTGATCCTTTGATCATTATGTAGTGACCTTCTTTGTCTCTTTTCACAGCCTTTATTTGAAAGTCTATTTTATCTGATATGAGTATTGCAACTCCTGCTTTCTTTTGGTCTCCATTTGCGTGAAATATTTTTTTTTCCAGCCCTTCACTTTCAGTCTGTATGTGTCCCTTGTTTTGAGGTGGGTCTCTTGTAGACAGCATATATAGGGGTCTTGTTTTTGTATCCATTCAGCCAATCTTTGTCTTTTGGTTGGGGCATTCAACCCATTTACCCTTAAGGTAATTATTGATAGGTATGGTCCCGTTGCCATTTACTTTGTTGTTTGGGTTCATGTTTATACAACCGTTCTGTGTTTCCTGTCTAGAGAACATCCTTTAGCATTTGTTGAAGAGCTGGTTTGGTGGTGCTGAATTCTCTCAGCTTTTGCTTGTCTGTAAAGCTCTTGAATTCTCCTTCATATCTGAATGAGATCCTTGCTGGGTACAGTAATCTAGGTTGTAGGTTATTCTCTTTCATTACTTTAAGTATGTCCTTCCATTCCCTTTTGGCCTGAAGGGTTTCTATTGATAGATCAGCTGTTATCCTTATGGGAATACCTTTGTGTGTTATTTGTTGTTTGTCCCTTGCTGCTTTTAGTATTTGTTCTTTGTGTTTGATCTTTGTTAATTTGATTAATATGTGTCTTGGGGTGTTTCACCTTGGGTTTATCCTGTTTGGGACTCTCTGGGTTTCTTGGACTTGGGTGGCTATTTCCTTCCCCATTTTAGGGAAGTTTTCAGCTGTTATCTCCTTGAGTATCTTCTCATGGCCTTTCTTTTTGTCTTCTTTTGGGACTCCTATGATTCAAATGTTGGGGTGTTTCACATTGTCCCAGAGGTCCCTGAGGTTGTCCTCATTTCTTTTGATTCTTTTTCCTTTTTTCCTCTCTGCTTCATTTATTTCCACCATTTTATCTTCTACCTCACTTATCCTATCTTCTGCCTCTGTTATTCTACTGTTGGTTCCCTCCAGAGTGTTTTGATCTCATTTATCGCATTATTCATTTTTAATTGACTCTTTTTTTATTTCTTCTAAATCCTTGCTAAACATTTCTTGCATCTTCTCAATCCTTGTCTCTGGGCTATTTATCTGTAACTTCATTTTGTTTTTAAGATTTTGGATCATTTTTATTATCAATATCCTAAATTCTCTTTCAGGTAGATTCTGTATCTCTTCCTGTTTTGTTTGGCTTGGTGGGCATTTTTCATGTTCCTTTACCTGTTGAGTATTTCTTTACCTTTTCATCTTGTTTAGATTGCTGTTTGGGGTGGCCTTTCTGTATCCTGGTGGTCTGTGGTTCCTTTTTATTGTGGAGGTTTCTCCCAGTGGGTGGGGTTGGATGATTGGCTTGTCAAGGTTTCCTGGTTAGAGAAGCTTGCGTCAGTGTTCTGGTGGGTGGAGCTGGATTTCTTCTCTCTGGAGTGTAATGGAGTGTCCAGTAGTGAGTTTTGAGATGGGTCTATGTGTTTGGTGTGACTTTGGGCAGCCTGTATGTTGACGCTCAGGGCTATGTTCCTGCATTGCTGGAGAATTTGTGTGGTATGTCTTGCTCTGGAACTTATTGGCTCTTGGGTGGTGGTTGGTTTCAGTGTAGGTATGGAGGCTTTTGGATGATCTCTTATTACTTAATATTCCCTGTAGTCAGGAGTTCTCTGGTGTTCTCAGGTTTTGGGCTTAAGTCTCCTGCCTCTGGCTTTTGATCTTATTCTTCCAGTAGCCTCAAGACTTCTCCAACTATACAGCAATGATAATAAAACTTCTAGGTTAATGGTGAAAAGATTCTCCACAGTGAGGGACACCCAGAGAGGTTCACAGAGTTACACGAAAAAGAGGAGAGGGAGGAGGGAGATAGAGATGAGCAGGAGGAGAAAAAGTGGGACTCAAGAGGAGAGAGACAGATCTACACAGTACTCTGTTCCCTAAGTGTTCTCTGTAGCCCAGAGTACCCACAGAGATTCATAGAATTGGATTGAGAAGAGAAGGAGGAGGGAGGTAATAGAGGTGATCTGGGGGAGAAAAAGGAGAGTCAAAAGGGGGAGAGAGTAATCATCACAGTCCTGAGTAAAAATGGGTACTGAAATTTGGATATTCTTAAATGTCCAAAATTGATATCAAATACTGGAAAACAAAGATTAAAAATTTAGAGTAGAGGGTAGACCCTTAAAAATACAATATTAAGAACAAAAACAAAAACACAAAAGATTTAAGAAATATATATAAATTTTGCTTTAAAATTAGGATTTTTTTTTGCAAGGTTATAGTGGGTTATTAAAATGAAAATTGAGGAGTAGTAGAAGAGTAATAGAGGACTTTAAAAAAATAAAAGAAAAAAATTTTAACTAAAAATAGTAATAATAGTAAAGATATATCTAGGAATTTCTCTGGAGTTATTGAGGGCAGTGTGGTTTCGGTTCAGTTTCAGATACCTCCTTGTTCCAGCTTACACTTCTCAATATCTATAGACCCCTTCCAGTGTAGTCGGTGTTAACTACAGGGATTTTAATCTGTTGCACCTGTCACTTCTGAAACGGTTCCCTTTGTTTATTTGGCTTCTGCTTGCAGGTCTCTACCGTGTCGATATTCCACCCTGACACAAGCGGGCAGAGGTGGTCTCTTGTTTACTTTTGCTTGTTCAGTCGTGCTGTGGGGAGGGAGGGGCACTGCAGACAAACATCACTGGAGTGTGTGGGGAGCACTCGCAGTGTTCTGGCCACACTGGGTTTGCCCCTGCTCGTGGTGTGTGTGCTTTCCCTGTCTACACTGCTCAGGCTCCAGGCTGCTCTCCAGGGAGCGGGCCCTGAGTTGCATGCACTTCCCAGGCCCAAGCTGCTCAGGTTCAGGTTTTCGGGTACTCTACAAAGACGCAGACTCTGTTGGGCCTGCGTTTTGTTCCTTCCCAGGCCCGAGCAGCTCAGGCAACCAGGAGCTTGATGAGCGCACTCTCCCCGGGTGCAGAGCGCCTTATCCCCTCCGCAGTCCCAGCCTCAGTTTCCACGCGCGCCATTCTGGTGTGCCTTGTGTCTCTTCTGGGAAGCTGATTTCTGGCTGCAACCCTCTCGGTGGATGTCGACCATCCAGAATCTCAGGAAGTCTTTGGTTAGAGACTGGAAGCCTGTTTTTGCAGTTTGGTAGGGATGCTGTCTCTGGGGCTGAGTTTCCCCCTTTCCCCTCCCCCCTGCCTCCAGCCTCCACTCCAGGGGATGGGCCGGCCTGCAACCAGCTAGCTCTTCTCTGGAATTGCTCAGTCCTTCCTTTGTTCTGCGAAAGGGCCGGCAGTGTCTTTGGTTAGGGTTTTTCCCAGGTTAATTTTCTCTCTCTCTCTTGCTATCCTACAGTTTAAATTGCTATCTCTCGTTAGCTCCCTCCGATTGCCCTCAGGGCATTCGGGCCTGCTCCTCTCCATTCAGACCCCACTTGCTGGTGGCAGATGCAAGTATCTGGGGTACTTTTCTGCTGGAAGTTGCTTTTAGGCATGAAATCTGTGGGTTTTATTTATTTTTCCTCCCAATTAGGTTGCCCTCTGAGATTCAAAAACTTCCCCCAGACCTGCCAGTGAGAGGGTTTCCTGGTGTTTGGAAACTTCCTCTATTATGACTCCCTTCCCGGGAGGGGTCTCCATCCCTAACTCTTTTGTCTCTCTTTTTATCTTTTATTTTTTGTCCTACCTCCTTTCAAAGATAATGGGCTGCTTTTCTGGGCAGCTGATGTCCTCTGCTAGTGATCAGAAGTTGTTTTGTGGAGTTTGCTCAGCATTCAAATGTTCTTTCGATGAATTTGTAGGGGAGAAAGTGGTCTCCCCATACTATTCCTCCACAATCTTAGCTCCTCCCCCAAGTTGTAGTTTACTGAGCTCCATTATCACGGTAAAAAATTCCAGTGTTTGAAATTTAGACTTTACTTTAACAAGTGCACTTTATCCATGTAGCCATAGTTTAGATAGTAGGAAATAAAACAAATTAATTAAATGTCATTATCCTAAAATAAAGTTTGAGTACGATTTTTATTATAGTACTAAATCAAGGGCATTATATTTAAAATTAGATATTTATTGCTCAATTCAAAAATATAGGAGAAGGTAAATGATGAGAGTGAAATAATTGTCAAATGAAATCATAGTCAAATGGAACTATATTTGGTATTTTTTCTTTGTTTGTTTGGATCCTAGTTCACCAATCATGGATAAAACCCACACCTCCTACAATGGAAGCATGAAGTCTTAACCACTGGACCACCAGAGAAATCATGAGACTCTGTATACAGAGTCTTTTAAATTAATATTTATTGGAATATAGTTGCTTTACAGTTATCTGATATTTTGTGGAAAGTCTATCTTTCAAGTACTCAAAAGTAAAGTATGTGTACTGCACTATTTATGACAATTACTTCTAATATTTTTGTTGTTCCAATCATTATTCTTTATGCCAAATGTTGACTAAAGACAAATAATTGATAGACAGAAATTTATTATGACAACTCAGCGAACTCATTGTCGTTTTTCAGTCACTAAGTCATGCCCCATTCTTTGCAACACCATGGACTGCAACACTCTAGGCTCCTATGTCCTCCACTATCTCCCAGATTTGCTCAAATTCATGTTTATTGAGTTGATGATGCTGTCTAACCATCTTATCCTCTGCCTCCCCCTACTAACTCATAGTTATATTTAAAAATATGTTTATTTCTGGTATGGACAGGATAGTATAGAGTGCTTCAGTTCACTGGCTCACTCATGTCTGGCTCTTTGTGACCCCGTGGCATGCAGCCTTCCAGGCTTCCCTGTCCTTCACCAATTCCTGAAGCTTGCTCAAACTCAAGTCCATAGAGTCAGTGATGCCTTCCAACCATCTCATCCTCTGTCATCCCCCTCTTCTCCTGTCTTCAATCTTTCCCAACATCAGGTTCTCATCCAATGAGTCAGTTCTTTGCATCAGGTGGTCAAAGTATTGGCATTTCAGCTTCAGTATCAGTCCTTCAAACTAATATCCAGGACTCATTTCCTTTAGGATTGACCAGTTTGATCTCCTTGCTGTCCAAGGAACTCTCAAGAGTCTTTTCTAACACCACACTTCAAAAGCATCAGTTCTTCGGTGCTCTGCTTTCTTTATAGTCCAACACTCACATCCATACATGACTACTGGAAAAACCATAGCTTTGACTAGATGGACCTTTGCTGGCTAAGTATTGACCTTTCTCTGCTTTTTAATACTCTATCTATATTTATCATAGCTTTTCTTCCAAGAAGCAAGCAACTTTTAATTTCGTGGCTACAGTTACCATCTGCAGTGATTTTGGAGCCCAAGAAAATTAAATCTGTTACTAATTCCATTTTTTCCCCTTCTATTTGCCATGTAGTGATGGGTCCAGATGCCATGATCTTCGTTTTTTGAATGTTGAGTTTTAAGCCAACTTTTCCACTCTCTTTCACCTTCATCAAGAGGCTCTTTAGTTCCTCTTCACTTTCTGCCATAAGGGTGGTGTCATCTGCATATCTGAGGTTATTGATATTTCTCCCAGCAATCTTGATTCCAGTTTGTGTTTCATCCACCCAACAGTTGGCATGATGTACTCTGCATATAAGTTAAATAAACAGGGTGACAATATACAGCCTTGATGTACTCCTTTAACAATTGGGAACCAGCCCATTGTTCCATGTCTGGTTCTAACTGCTGCTTCTTGACCTACATACAGATTTCTTAGAAGCTGGCTAATGTAGTCTGTAATTCCCATCTCTAAAAGAATTGGACTCTAAGGAAAGCTAAGCGCCAAAGAATTGATGCTTTTGAACTGTGGTGTTGGAGAAGGCTCTTGAGAGTCCCTGGGACTTCAAGGAGATCCATCCAGTCCATCCTAAAAGAGATCAGTCCTGGGTGTTCATTGGAAGGACTGATGTTGAAGCTGAAACTCCAATACTTTGGCCATCTGATGTGAACAGCTGACTCATTGGAAAAGACCCTGATGCTGGGAAAGATTGAGGGAAGAAGGAGAAGGGGATTATGGAGGATGAGATGGTTTGATGGCATCACTGACTCAGTGGATGTGAGGCTGGGCAGACTCTGGGAGTTGGTGATGGGCAGGGAGGCCTGGAGTGCTGCGGTTCATGGGGTCGCAAAGAGTCAGACACGACTGACTGACTGCACTGAACTGAACTGAACTGAAAGAATTTTCCACAGTTTTTATGACCCACACAGTCAAAGGCCTTAGCTTAATCAATAAAGCAGAAATAGATGTGTTTCTGGAATTCTCTTGATTTTTTGTGATCCAATGGATGTTGGCAATTTGATCACTGGTTCCTCAGCCTTTTCTTTTCTTTCCTTTTCTTTTTTTTCATTTATTTTTATTAGTTGGAGGCTAATTACTTTCCTAAGTCCAGCTTGAACATCTGGAAGTTCTCCATTCACGTACTGTTGAATCCTAGCTTGGAGAATTTTGAGCATTACTTTGCTAGCATGTGAGATGAGTGCAACTGTGCAGTAGTTTGAATATTCTTTGGCATTGCCTTTCTTTGTTCTTTGAATGAAAACTTACCTTTTCTAGCCTTGTGGCCACTGCTGAGTTTTCCAAATTTGCTGGCATATTAGTAAAACTAATAACTGTGAAATGACACAAAAGACCAGTGAATGAGACCTCTGAAAGGCAGGGAAGCCCAGGGCTGGAAGAACAATAATGCCAAAATGTTTTCACATTCCCTGCACAGAAGAAACCCTGTCCATCTACCTGGAATAGAGATCAGGACAGGCAGGATTGTCACTCCCATGACTCAGCCAGCAGTCTCTCTGACAACACCAGGAAAATCAGAGTACATACACACACACACACACACACACACACACACACACGAGCTATAGTAATCAAGGCATTGTGGTATTTGCAGAAAGAAAAACTCATAGATCAGTGGATCAATGGATCAGGGTGGAGAACTCTAAAATAGATCCACACAAGTATATACAATTAAATTTTGACACACAGGTACTAAAACAATTAAGTGGAAGAAGGAGAATCTTTTCAATAAATGGTTTTCAAACAACTTATTATCTGTAGGTAAAAGTATGTACCCAATGTCAATCTCAGATATCATACAAAAATTATGTATTTTTTAAACCTGGACTTAGATGTAAAATATTAAACTGTAGGTTTTTTCTAAGAATAATAGGAGAATGTACTTGAGGTCTAAGGATAGGCAAATGAATCTTATACCCATAGATTATTCAAATATTTTTCAACCTTGAGAAGGAAGAAAATATTATCATTGTGACAACTTGGATGAACCTTAAGGATATTATGCAAAGTGCAAGAAATCAGACAGAGATAGATACTGGATGGTTTCTTTTATGTTCAGAATTTTACAAAGTCAAACTTACAGGGTAGAAAAGTGGTCGTCAGGAGCTGGAGGAGTGTGGGATGAAGAGAAAGGCAAGCATTTCTTGACGATCTACTAGCATTCAGAATTATTGACTGAAATAAAAATGTCTCTAGACATTTCAAGAAGAAAGGACTTAATACAAGAAATGAGGTCATAAAAAAATCTCCAGGAGGATGAGAGGAACAGAAATTGAAAAAGCTATGGATACTGGTTTGACATCAATTACCATTGCCACAAGTTGGTGGCCACGATGTTGCCACTACTGCTGATGCCTTAGGCACCGTCGGGACTTCCTCCCATCATGAAGGTGGTGATTAGGCATCCAGCCACTGAATATTTTGAGTCTGTCAGAATCAGTAGCCAATTGCCACAGCAGGAAGATGGCCTCTGTCTCACTTCTGCCTTCCAAATGTGTTATGGATTTATGTCCTTCTCCAAACCTTTATCACATTTAGGACTCAAAAAACAAAGCCTTCTGAGAAATACGTTTTGAGACTAAAGTGCCTGCTGTTCATAGGTCTTATAAAAGGTGTGAAGGATGCCACCTTATTTAATGTCCTGCTTTCACCTAGTTTCTCTTATCCCATTAATTTTGTGTAGTATTTATTTTATATTATAGTTTTTCTTTGTTCATTATAAGTTGTTATATTGGTTATCAATCTTACCTACTAATATGCTGTATGAAAACAACAGATCATTGATCATTACTATATTATCAGAAACCAAAACAGATATATGATCATTGTTCAGTACATATTATTAAATAAATATGTGAATTTTGATTTATAACCCCAAATTCCCTTAGTCACTTCACATTCAAGCAGCAGGGAAGCTTGCTAATAGGTTAGTAACAAGAATCTATTTCCCCAGTATCACTATTTTCTACCCTCTCTTTCAGCTCCTTTTCTTCTTAATCAGGAAATGTTAACAAGATTTTCCTGACTCCCAAGAAGTCCATTAGTTTTGTGAGCCAAGAGAGTCATTTGGTTTTCTTCCAATCCAACCTTGCCAGCCCACTATAATTAGTACATGTTTGTCAGTTTCTGGGATTTGTGCATCAATATTCCTAATTTAGAGCATCATGTCTTATAAGAGTAGGCCATATTCGCCTGTTAAGGGCATCTTTTCTGTTTACCAGAGCATAATTCATTGCATGTTCAGTACCCCCAAAATTTTCTTACCAGTGGTAAGTAAATAAATATTGGTCAATGAATGAATGAACAGATGTATGAATAAAATGAATTAAAAAAACAATAAATGGGAGAATCATACTTTGTTGGTTATGTTGCTAATTTTTCCAAAAAGCTCACTCCTCTGATGAAATTTCAGTCCTTGAAAATTTTTCAAGCCTTTTGTCTACAAAAAATGGAAAATTAATTTTTAAAATATTTCCTTTCTGCTCATTACTTATGTGACTTTTTAAGATATTAAAAAAATTATGTATTTAATTTAGTTATTTTTGGCTGTGCTTGGTCATTGTTGGTGTATGTGGGCTTTCTCTAGTTGCCATGAGTGGGGCTACTCTTTGTTGCTAATGCAACAAAGTGGGCTTCTCATTACAGTGGCTTCTCTTGTTATGCAGCATGAGTTCTATGGGGCTGAGTTGCTCCATGGCATGTGGAATCCTCTCAGATCAGGGATGGACCCAGAGTCCCTTGCATTGTCAGGCAGACTCTTAACCACTGTTCCACCAAGGAAGCCCTATAAAAGATTATTTATAGTGAATGATTGCTTGCTTGACTTAAAAATAAAACAAAAGCAGAAAATAAAATGAACTGCATGGGGTATTTACAATGAAACACAAATTAACTTAAATATTATTTTGTAGGCTGATATCATTCTTTAATAAAATTAACAATTAAAATCTATGCTTTGGGCTATAATATTTGATTATGAAATCACTGTTCACCCAAGCCCAATGTGTAATGTGAAGTAAAATGGGAAAAACATCTGCTCTGCTAAATTTATCTGAGTTTAAAACCTATAAGTCAGTGGTGGCACATGGCAGGGAAGGCACATGGCCTTTTTGAGGTCTGGCTGCCACTGAGACTGGCTGGACAGTGTCAAAGTCAAGGAGAGCCACACCTGCTAGATTTCAGTTTGGTGTTGCCTCACGTATTAACTGTCTCTCTTTTCTCCTGAAATAAAAGACACAACATGGTCTTTTAAAAATAATCTGAAAAAGTATGTAAGTTAAAGTTATATATGATTCCTCCAAAGCTTATTGACTTATTTAAACCTTAGCTGTCATTGTTGATACCTGAGAAGAAGATCATTCTTATTAGTCCAGATGATGTTTTATGTGTTTGTCTCCCAAAGTAAAGAACTAATCTACCTCCTTATAATTATATTAAAATTAGCTTATTCTGTGGATTAAGAGATATCCACTGTAAATTGGTGACCTCATAGTACAAACAGATGGGCTTCCCTGGTGATTCAGATGGTTAAGGATCTGCCTGTAATGCAGGAAACCTGGATTCGATCCCTGGGTTGGGAAGATCCCCTGGAGAAGGGACAGGTTACCCACTCCAATAATCTGGCCTGGAGAATTCCAGGTCAGAGGAGACTGGCAGACTACAGTCCATGGGGTCACAGAGTCAGACATGACTGGGTGACTAACAGACATTATATTAAAAAAAAGAAAAAAGTAGTGCAAACAGACACATTGGAGTATAGTAAAATACCAGCTTTGGACATACATTCACAGCTTTTGATTATTTTAATGGAAGGAGTTTCTTTGTGCTACTGCAGAACCCAAAATTTAGCTTATTTTCAGTCATTGTTTCATTGCCAAAGAAACAAAATCAAGATAACAAGAATTAAAGATATCTCATATATTTTAAGATACTTAATTATATAAACTATAAGAATTTTCAAAAATATGCAATAACAATCTTAGATAGTTTTCAGAACCTAGAACTTTTATCATATTTCTAGAGTCTAAAATTGTGCTTTTGTTGCATGTAAGTAATATATATGCCCAGTAAATAATACCTTTTGAAAGTAGATAACATTGTCTTTTTAACTAATTAAAACTAAGATTTGATGTCAAATCTGTTTTCCTTATATACTAGAAAATATAAGGAAATTGAGCTATTTATTCATAAAAGACCTAATTTCATCTAATTTTATTACTCTCAAATGTTTCTGTGAGATTTGTAGAAATTATATTATTGATTATTGCCTATGTATGCTCTTTCCAGCAGAAAAGGGTCACCAAATGATACTTTAAATATCTCCCAAATTATTATAGATGAATTTTTCTTCAAATAAGTTTTATTTGAAATGTCACTCAAAAGTGTAATAAATGAAAGAGAAAGAGCTATTTCTGACAACACTAAAATAACATTCAACTGTGGAGTCAGGGTGGTCACAATTCAAGAAGACAGAAAGAATTATTTTATAAAATCAGTATTTCTGGTATTCATTTAAAAAACATTTTCTTCTCATATAGAAAATCCTACTATCAAGTCCTTGTAAAATAATTTTAATAGAGTATGCAAATAATCCCCACTCATGGCTTATACTTTCTTCAAACTTGTGCAGTATGTGGAAATAGAACTCCATATGTGTTGGAACCACAAATTAAAAATGTAAAAATATAGTAGTTCCTACAGTTTACCTACCTTAAGCCTGACATCTGGCAGCTACACTGCTGGGACTTTCCACTGGAGGGCAATTCTGCGCTCATTTTTAGGTTAGTGTAACATTTTTTCCTGTGTCCATAGTATCAATTACTCTGTGGTAGAAAAAAAAAAAAAAAGCAAAGCATGAACTGATGGCAAGGTGAGGGAGTTCATGAATAAAGCCATTCTCCCTTATCCTTTCCCTCTCTCAAGAGCAGCTCATGTTATATACAGCATACCACTGATAAATGGCATGGAGTGGGAAGGACTGCAAAATTGTTCTTGTTTACTATAAGTTATAATTTATTCTAGAATCTACTACTCTCTTAAATTTGATTTATCCTATATTTTAATAGTTTGATTATCATAAGCTATTTTAAATAATTCCAGAAAGCTAAAAATGAGTAAATCAACATTCAAAGTTTCTAGTTGCAAAAGATACTGCATGAATTAGTTTTCCCAAGATGAAATAATGTTGGAATATGCTGTATTTTATACTTCTGTTTGAAAATGCACAATAGCTAATAGCATAACAAAAGCTATGAGAAAACCTAAGTTAAATTTTTGCTTAAGTTTTGTTCACCAGAATTTTTAAAATTCAGTGGCCCTTTTGATATAGATTAGTTCCACAGGGAAGAAGTTGGAAAACACTGTAATGAGTAATTTGGTTAATTAATAATTGAGCAAGTGTATACCTATAGAAATAAATTTTAGCATAATAGATTCAATTCCTACTGAAATTTGATACAAGTAGTAATAAGGGTAGTAAATAATATCAGGTGACGTCAGGCATCTGCTTTACATGGCATATTCATGGGAATGTTGAAAACAGGCTGTTGTATTTATTCCCATGAATGTTCTCGACAGGTATGGTCATTATAGTCAATATTAAACTAGATAGAATCATAAGATAAATAATATCAGCTATTTTTAAAATATTTTAAATACAATACTCTAGTGTGGGTCTAGATTTAAAAAAAAAATCATCAATATTATGGCATTGTGTCATGTGTTATTTTTAAGATCCAGAGGGAAAAATCTCAATTTTCTCAATATAGGAATGCACACATACTATTTTAAATAGCAAGAATGTCTTTCAGTAAATTGTGTATTCCATCTGTCACAGTCTCCACACTTTACCAATGTCAACATGTGTGATGTGATCTAAGAAATTGTTCCCAGCAGGTGCCATCATATTGAATAATAGTTTCTTTTATAAGAGCAGGTTGTTAAATCAGCAACATTGCCAATTTCAGAATACTAATGAAAATCAACACTGAACTTACCAGATGAATGAAACTGATGGATTCCTGTAGAGAACTACATGTATGAATTTAGAAACATAGTGAAAGCAATATCAATCATTTAAAGAAAAATAATAAAATAAGGAGGGGTTCTTTAGATTCCCTATTAAAATCTGATTCTATTGCAGAAAAAAATGTGACTTCCTCCTGTGCATCTTATTAATTCTGATAATTAACTCAACGCATATTTTGGTATTGTAGTAACTCTCAGTATCCTTCAGAGTAGGAAAGATTAGCAAAAATCTCTTCAGACAGGCCCAGTTTAAACCAATGAGTCTATGTCATTTTTTAATATGATCTGATCAATATGAGAAACTTTGGTTTATCATATGGGTATTTACAAATTGGGCTTTCCAGGTGGCACAGTAGTAAAGAAACTGCCTGCCAATGCTGGAGAGGCATGAAACACAGGTTCAATCACTGAGTCAGGAAGATCCCCTGGGTAGGAAATAACTCATTTTAGTATTCTTTCCTGGAGAATCCTATGGACAGAGGAGCATGGTTGGCTACAGTCATGTGATTGCAAAGAGTTGGACATGGCTGAGCACATAAACATTTACAAATAAACATTTACAAATTAAGTTGTACTGTTCAGTAATTCTAAGGAATATTTATGTAACTTGCTTTTAGTTATTTTTCACTGATCCTAATTTACAGGAATCCTATGTATGTTGCTCTTATGAGCATTATATAATAATGTCATGGCTCTCAAATGGCAAAGATATTGAGTACGTAATTTATCCCAACTTCCCTGGTGCTCAGATGGTAAAGAATCTGCCTGCAATGCAGGAGTCAGGAAGATCCCCTGGAGAAGGTATGGCAACCCATTCCAGTATTCTCACTTGGAGAATTCCATGGACAGAGTAGCCTGGTGAGCTACAGTCCATGGGGGCACAAAGAATCGGGAACAGCTGAGTGACTAACACTCACTTTCAAATAAGGAATAATGATTCTAATTACAGGAACCAAGTGCATAGAGCATTTGGACATCATTCTATGAAAAGGTGTGAAAGAATGTCTAAGTTTTTTGTATTTAAAAGAAGCTTGAAGTGTACCATTTTCCAGATATATGTGCAGATGATGGGGGCTCTGGAGCTTTTTTCTACCAAATAGAACAATTAAACTATACAGGAATAGTTTTTATGTTAATTTAAACTATTATTTACTAAAAATGATTATTTTGTGAAACATTCTAAGGTGAAGATTTATAGCTTCTACTTGATATTTTAAGGAAATATTTTTTCATTAGCACTTAATTTTTGGTGGTGATGAAATGTATGGCACCCCTCCTTCCAGGAACTTAGCAATAATGAAAAAAAAAAAAAAAAGGAAGTAACTCTGAATGTCAAACCACAATATGATATGTAAAATCTGTAAAGCACTTTTTTTATATTGAAAATTTTCCAGTACAAGACAGAAAGAGTGAAAGTGTCAGTTGTTCAGTCATGTCAGACTCTTTTCAATGCCATGCACTGTAATCCACTGGACTCCTCTGTCCATGGAATTTTCCAGGCAGGAGTGAGTAGCCATTACCTTCATCAGGGGATTTTCCCAAACCAAGGATTGAACCTGGGTCCTCTGCATTGCAGGCAGATTTTTTACTATCCAAATCACAGGGAAGTCCAAGACAGAGCATCAGTTAATTAAACAAGCAAACAAAAATTACGCAAACTTTAACTGAATGAATGTTTTTAGTTTAGATAATATTCCACTAAAGGCAAGAATATTTTTATATATTTTATATGTATTACATAGAATTATGCTTGATAAATGATAGAGCCATAGAAAAGTAAGATTTCAAAACACTTATCTTGAGAGCTAAATGAAGAATTCTTCAATAACAAAAAAGTACAGCACAATCATCTTCAAGAACTTCAGTCCCATATGCAAGGCTACATGTCTTGAGAATATTGATGTATCAAAACATTTCAGTACAATTCCATTTATAATCATGAAAAACATAAAAACTGTACTTCATTTTTTTTTTGTTTTGTTTCTATTTACTACCAATTAATCTTCTGTTACATCTTGACCCCTAAGGAACCTCCAGTTAGAATAAGTCAAGCTGACCTTATTATTCCAGTTAATTGATAGCAATATTTTCTATCAAAAAATAAGTTGCCATTCTGATGTATATCCTAGTTTCTGTGAGCTTACCTAATGTAATTCTCCCATGGAATCATTTTTTGTTTCACTTAACAGACCTAGTTTTGAAGACAATTTTGTGGCTACATGTCAGCAGTGCCTCTCTGTAAGTTCCTTGGCACCTACACAGAAGCTGACCATTTTTCTGAAAATTCTCTGATCAGTTCTTGCATTAAAAAACTTAGCCATGATTTTATTCATTTTCTTTAAAAGGGGAGAAAAAAGACATATCCCAATTTGGGAACTTTCTGATCACATGTTAATTTCAGACAAGAAAAGAGTTATATAAAAAGAGGAAAAGCAACAAAAATATTATTTTGCAAGTTATTTTTCTTTTTCTTATTTTATAAAAAACAGAAGTGAATTACTGCTTTTATTGCAAGAGAATCACAATAATACATATTTATGTTTTAGAGCATATATAAATAACAATAACACAAAGTAAAAAGCACAGTTATGTTTTTATAAATAACCATTAATGCTATGACATATAGGGCATCCCTGGTGGATCAGACAGTAAAGAATTTGCCTGCAATGCAACAGACACAGGAGACATGAGTTCAATCCTTGGGTCGGGAAGACCCTGGAATAGGAAATGGCCGCCCACTCCAGTATTCTTGCCTGCAAATCCCATAGACAGAAGAACCTGGCAGGCTGCAGTCCAAAGGGTCTCAAAGAGTCAGGCATGACTGAACACACACACACACACAAATTATGATATGTAAGTATTTCTCCATACTGTACATATGTTGATTAACATGGTTGTATTGTATTCCAAGAGAAGGCACTACTCATAGCAAACACTCTCTTCCAACAACACAAGAGAAGACTCTACACATGGACATCACCAGATGGCCAATACCGAAATTAGATTGATTATATTCTTTGCAACCAAAGATGGAGAAGCTCTATACAGTCAGCAAAAACAAGACTGGGAGCTGACTGTGGCTCAGATCATGAACTCCTTATTGCTAAATTCAGACTTAAATTGAAGAAAGTGGGGAAAACCACTAGACCATTCAGGTATAACCTAAATCAAATCCCTTATGATTATACAGTGGAAATAAGAAATAGATTTAAGGGACTAGATCTGATAAACAGTGTGCCCGATGAACTATGGATGGAGGTTTGTGACACTGTACAGGAGACAGGGATCAAGATCATCCCCAGGGGGGGGAAAAATGCAAAAAAGCAAAATGACAGTCTGAGGAGGCCTTAAAAATAGCTGTGAAAAGAAGAGAAGAGAAAAGCAAAGGAGAAAAGGAAAGATATACCCATTTGAATGCAGAGTTCCAAAGAACAGCAAGGAGATATAAGAAAGACTTCCTCAGTGATCAATGCAAAGAAATAGAGGAAAAGAATAGAATGGGAAAGACTAGAGAACTCCTCAAGAAAATTAGAGGTACCAAGGGAACATTTCATGCAAAGATGGGCTCAATAAAAGACAGAAATGGTATGGACCTGACAGAAGCAGAAGATATTAAGAAGAGGTGGCAAGAATACAGAGAAGAACTGTACAAAAAAAAAAAAATGTTCACAACCCAGTTAATCACGATGGTGTGATCACTCACCTAGAGCCAGACATCCTGGAATGTGAAGTCAAGGGGGCCATAGGAAGCATCATTACGAACAAAGCTAGTGGAGGTGATGGAATTCCAGTTGAGATATTTCAAATCCTAAAAGATGATGCTGTGAAAGTGCTGTACTCAATAGGTCAGCAAATTTGGAAAACTCAGCAGTGGCCACAGGACTGGAAAAGGTCAGTTTTCATTTCAATCCCAAAGAAAGTCAGTCCCAAAGAGTGCACAAACTACTGCACAATTGCATTCATCTCACACTCTAGCAAAGCAATGCTCAAAATTCTCCAAGCCAGGCTTCAGCAATAAGTGAACCGTGAACTTCCAGATGTTCAAGCTGGTTTTAGAAAAGGCAGAGGAACCACAGATCAAATTCCCAACATCTGCTGGATCATCGACAAAGCAAGAGAGTTCCAGAAAAACATCTATTTCTGCTTTACTAACTATGCCAAAGCCTTCGACTGTGTGGATCACAACGAACTGTGGAAAATTCTGAAAGAGATGGGAATACCAGACCACCTGACTTGCTTGAGAAACATGTATGCAGGTCAGGAAGCAACAGTTAGAACTGGACAGGAAACAACAGACTGGTTCCAAATAGGAAAAGGAGTACGTCAAGGCTGTATAATGTCACCCTGCTTATTTAACTTATATGCAGAATATATCATGAGAAATGCTGGGCTGGAGAAGCACAAGCTGGAATCCAGATTGCCAGGAGAAACATCAATAACCTCAGATATGCAGATCACACTACCCTTATGGCAGAAAGTGAAGAAGAACTAAAGAGCCTCTTGATGAAAGTGAAAGAGGAAAGTGAAAAAGTTGGCTTAAAGCTCAACATTCAGAAAAGTAAGATCATGACATTTGGTCCCATCACTTCATGGCAAATAGATGGGGAAACAGTGGAAACAGTGGCTGACTTTATTTTTGGAATAAAATAAAGTAAAACATTTTAATAAATAAAAAAAAACATTTGGAATTAAGAAATGGCCAGTTTACAAGCAGAATTTAGAGGACATACAGATAGACTTAACATTTCAGAGTTGGTAAATAATCAAATTGTGGTCATCAAAAAAAAACTTCATAGAAAGATGGAGTTGATATCATGATTGTAACACTCTTTTTCAAGATCTCTGAAAGTGGATATTTCTGGCTCACAAAATAACTCCCAGAAAGCTTAAGGACATTGTGCCATAGAAATTTAAGGCACCCAAATTACTCATTATGTTTAGAGATTTTAAAAAAATGTCTATAAAAAGAGAGAGAGAGAAAAAAAAAATTATGTGTGTGGTTCTGGTACATGAAGTTGACCTTAGTGTTTCACTCTTGAATTCCTAAATTTGCCACAGGAAGATTACTTGTGGAGATTTTGTTTCAAGGAAGACAAGGTACATAGGGAGAAAACCCAAATCTTATCTGCACTCTTCATCCAAGCCCAGGCATGTCCAGTTAGATTAAGTGACTCCAATCTAATTTGAAAGTAGGAGAGCAAGAAATAAATGTTTGGTGCTATAATTCAGTGGCAACCCACTCCAGTATCCTTGCTTGGGAAATATCATGGATAGGGAAGCCTGATGGACTGCAGTCCATGGGCTCACAAAGAGTTGGGCACGACTGAGTGACTGACGCTTATAAGGCAATGAATTTTAAGAGGTGGTGATCTAGCAAATGCTTCCTGGCATAACAGCACACATTAAAAATTATGAAATATGCCAAGTTTGTGTTTCATAATGTGGATATAAAGGTGTGTGAAAAATTCATCTTGCCTTTGAGGAGATTTTAATCAAATGATTAATGACGTTGAAATAATGTAACATTCTGTTTCATAGTAGGATTTTTGAGAAGGTGACTAAAGAATTAGATTCCTTAATGCAGGTTGCTTCTTCCTTAAGACTAGCTAATTTCTGTCTCAATGCTTTTCCTTTTCTCTAAACCTGTGATTTAGCATCCACACTCTGAATAACCTGGTTTTAGGATGTTAGAAATTTACATCTGAATTTCAACAAATCTTGGTGAACAAGTAGACATCATACACATGAAAATGACTTTTGTACAGCAGAGATCTCATGTGTTATAAGCAAATTCATAATTTTCCACTAGTGTGAGGTTTATCTTCTTTCTAAATCCTTGACTTAGTGGGACTTCAAAGTTCTTTGTGCTAAGGTGCTTCATTTGTGTCTCTCTTTGCGATCCCATGGACTGTATAGCCCACCAGGCTCCTCTGTCCATGAGATTCTCCAGGCAGGAATACTGGAGTAGGGTGCCATTTCCTTCTACACAATGCTCTTTGGGAGTACATAAATACATATGTATTTATTACTATTCTAAACATGAATGCATAAATAAAAATTTTTAAATGAAGAGTAACTAAATTTATGAAAATTTAAGTCTGTCTATTTGCTTATTTGTTTATGCTTTTGTATGGGGTTTCAGGTTCTCAAAATGATTTTTTTTTACTTCTTTTTTATTTTTATTTTTTAATTTATTTTTATTTGAAGGAAAATTGCTTTACAATATTGTGTTGGTTTCTGCCATATATCAACATGAATCAGCCATCAGTTCAGTTCAGTCGCTCAGTCGTGTCCGACTCTGCGACCCCATGAATCGCAGCAAGCCAGGCTTCCCTGTCCATCACCAACTCCCAGAGTTTACTCAAACTCATGTCCATCGAGTCGGTGATGCCACCCAACCATCTCATCCTCTATCCTCCCCTTCTCCTCCTGCCCCCAATCCCTCCCAGCATCAGGGTCTTTTCCAATGAGTCAACTCTTCGAATGAGGTGGCCAAAGAATTGGAGTTTCAGCTTCAGCATCAGTCCTTCCAATGAATCAGCCATAGGTATTCTCAAAATGATTTAGTATAAATCTTAATAGAGAAGAATAAATTAAAGTAATGTATTTCTTATTGCAATTAGTAGCTTTGAAATCAGTAGCTGTTGTATAATAAGTGCATTAAAATATATGCATACATATATTAATATATGTTACCTTCATTAACATATATTACCTATTACATAAATATATCATATATTTATCACTTTCTATAAATTATTTTTATAAAGTGACTGAAACATAAAATCCAAATGTGCTTTCATTTCAAAGATTTTGTTTTTCTTTTCAAACTTATTTTCTTTCTTTTTTTATTCATGCTACATGGGCAATGTTACTTATTTGAATAATTAGATAAAAGTATCTCCTGGAAATTGTTTTGGTGATCATTGTTTATATGATGGGTCATATAAGTAGGATATTATTCCATTTTTAAAAAAGGATTAAAAAAGCCCAATAATTTGTACTTTATTTTAGACTTTAACAGTTGTATTAGAGAATATTTATGCATAATGTTTAATGTATTAAATCATATGGATAGCCTTGGAACATTAAGTGAAAATGATAATGAATTTATTTATCAATTATCTCAACCCTCTAACCTCTAAGTTTTTAATATTTTCTTTTTAGAGACACGACAGTCAAGATACCAATATATCAATGTCACTTGCACAGTTAATTCAGTCTCAAGTTTCTAGTATATTAATCATCTTTATTATCTGTCATATATTGTACAGATTTAAGCTGGCTTTCTTCTTTTTATATTCTTAGTCATTTATAGTTAAACGTTCATGATACTTTCACATCGTTAATGATACAGTGTGTGTGTGTGTGTGCTCTGTCTCTCAGACTGTTTATGACTCCATGGACTGTAGCCCACAAGGTTCCTCTGTCCACGGAATTTTCCAGTCTAAACACTGGAGTGGGCTGCCACTTCCTCCTCCAGGGGATCTTCCAGTCCCAGGAACTGAACTGATATTGGCAAGCGAATAATTTACCACTGTGCCACCTGAGAAGACACTGTAAATCATTAAATATAAGTCATATTTAACACCCTTAAATTTCTATATATTAATTAGCAATTATTCCAAAGAAGAGTTTAAAAGTAAGGTCACCTTAGGGTAGTGGATGACCCGATGGAAAATAAGATATATCACAACCTTAAAAGTTACTATAATTAATGTCCCACTCTCTTGAGTGAAGAGTTTATTTACTGTTTGGATTCAAGTTGACTGACATCTTTATTGATTAATTTTATTTTGTCAAAATACATATGTCCTTAAGGTATAAAATATTTTATATCAGTTAGTCTGAATTACTTTCTGAAAACAGCTGCAGGGTACAATGTTTAAAACAAAATCAATATTGAATTGCCTCTTGTTGATAAATAATACTTTGCTGACCTCCACCACTCTGAATGGCTTTTGTTATTTTCCTACTTGGCAAATAAGGCACAGGGGTTAAGGATACTCATTGTCAAATACTCCTTGACTTCCGGAGGTCAACAGAAAAATGAAGGTAGTCAAAGAGTTGCCGCTGGCTTATGTGGCAGCCTAGCAAGATCCCAGATTTAGGTTATGTTTATGTGACATTTATCTAATTAAGAAGGCCAAGCAGAATGATAAATCTTTTTCACTGTATCTGTGCAGAAATGGGTTTATAAACAAGCACCTGCCATAAATCACAAAAACAGTTTTGTGAAAAGTACCTAGAGACTAGATGTATCTTTATAATTACTTGAGACATCCTGTGTCCTGCTTTCCTACCTTCCACTGTTCTTTTAGATAAACTCTTTAATCCTGCTTTAAACTCAAGTTATTTTCATTCTTTTTAAGACATGGGTTACGGCCAGAATACATTTTGGGTAACTCCTTGAGTATTCTATTAGACTCTATAAATGTCTAGTATGACGGTTGGATGTCAATAATAAAATACCATGAATGAACCTACCATTTTCTACCAGTTTTCCAGCTCTTTCTTCCTCACTAGGTATCAGTCTTTTCTTTAAGATAACATTTGACCTTTTCACATGTGTATAGTAAGTTAGTGGTTTCAGGATTTGGAAAGGCAAATGTTCAAAGAAATCAATACCTTGTTCACAATAGTGGCCGAATCCAATAGGAAGAATAGAACAAATGAATACTTTATAATAGAAATGACACCAAGAGGGTCAAAAAAATTTTTGGAAAAGTGTGATACATTGAAAAGTAGTGTGTCTAGTCCTAGAAATTTTTCATTCTACAGTGTTATCAACCATCAAGAAATGGTCTGAGTGCAAGAAAATACTCAATTCATAACAGATACAACATAAAGAATAAAAGATTAGAGAGGACAAGAGCTTTCAACATAAGAGCAGATAGAATTTGACATCCTTTAAAAATGTGTTTGTATTTCCTCCTGTGGCTGCGATACTTAATTGATGCACAATTGCTCTAATAGTGTTTCTTCATGTTGGTTTACAAAAGAACTTTGCAGTAATCAGAGAACAGAAAGTGCAGAGCTACACAGTAAATGCCTTAGCACTTGGGTCAGCCCATTTAATTTCTCTTTCAAATTCAATTGTTCACCTGCTGTGCTTATTAAATACAAGCATACTGTCTGTATCTGAATGCACTGGCTGTGTCATTTTGGCACTGTCTACCTACTGCTTTTGCCATTTCTAATGAGAGCTGCCTCTGTCTCTGTCGGAGGAAATCCCCAGAATATAAAGTAGGTATACTTCTTTCCACATGCATTGTTTAGTTATTTAAATTACCATATAACTAATTTATAATCATGGCACTGCTACTGGCTAATCAGCTTATTACTTTTATAGTAACTGGAGGAACAACATACACTGCCAAAGGGAACATTTTAAATTAGTTAGGTTAGTGAGTTATGTGAGTTACTTGGTTATTATGAATAATTAGGAACACTTTTGAATTTCAATACATTTAATGTTTGGACACTGAGATACTTGTTGATAAACTGATAGAAATAATACATTTAAAAAGAACTCTTTATTTTAAGCTGGTCAGAAACAACAAAGACAGTCATTAAAGGTCTCTAAAAATTAATAAAAAGGCTTAAACAGGCTCCTCAGTCCAAGAAATTCTCCAGGTGAGAATACTAACGTAGATAGCCAATTACTTCTCCAGGGGATCTTCCCAGGGATTGAACCTGGGTCTCCTGAACTGCAGAAGAGATGGAAGTGAATCTTTTTAACTTTGTGTTAGGCAGTGATTTCTTAGCTATGACACCAGAAACACAAGTGATAAGAGAAAAAATAAATAAGTTGACTTCATCAATCTTTTGAAAAAAATTGCTCTGCAAATATTACAGTCAAGAAGGAAAAATGTAAAAAGCACAAAGTGAAAAAATATTTCCAAATTATTTATGCTATTGTGGAAATGTATAAAGAATACAGAAAAATTCTTATAATAATATAAGAATAATCTAATTTATAGATGTACAAATAATCAGTTGCAAAAGTACAAATAATTATTTCTCCAAGAAGAATACAAACGTCCAATAAGCACATAAAAAGTTGCATATAAATAGCTATTAAGGAATGCAAATCAAAACCATAATGAGAAACCAATGCCATACTGTAAAACAATTATAAATTAAAATATTGAATATTAGTCAAATATTTAAAATAATTAATATTAAATACTAATATTCAGTGTTAATATTAAGATAATAAATTAATATTAAAATAAATAAATAAATGAAAAGAAAACACAATGAGATACTGATTTACACCCACTGAGACTCCTATAATAAGACAGAGAGTAACCACTGTTGGTTTTATGAGATGACTGTGTTCTTCCCAAACTCATATGTTGGAGCCCTAATCCCCAGCATCTTCAACAATGACTTATTTGAAGATAGAGTTTTAAAGAGCTAATTGAATTAAAATGTGACTGTTCCAGTCGTCCCTAATCCAATACGACTGTTATTCTTATAAGAAAAGAAGGTTAGAACACAGACAGCACAGACCAGGAGATCCTGGGTGCATGTATGCAGAGAGAGTCAGTCACAAGGAGAGGCAGCAAGAGAGTGTCCACCAGCAGCCAAGAGAAATTCAGAGGAAACCACCCTGCTGGCGCTTTGATCTTAGATTCCAGCATCAAGAAGTGTGAGAAAATAAACTTCTGTTGTTTTGACCACCCATTCTGGGTTTGTTTTTTTTTTTTTTTTAATGAAAAGCTTGTCAAACTATTACAGTTGGCAAGGATGTAGAGAATGCTCATATACTGATGGAATGAATGTACAATAGTGCAGGCAGTCTGGAAAACATTCTAAATTTTCTCAAATTCTTCAATGTAACATTATCACCAGGCACAAAACTTCACTCCTAGATATACGCCCAACGTAAGTGAAAACTTATGTCCATGCCCAAACATATACACCACTGTTCATATAAACTTATCCAAAATAGCCAAAAGTAGAAACATCCCAAGAAACAACTCAACTGATGAATAAGCAAACAAAATGTGGTACATTCATATCATGGAATATTATCCAGGAAGGGTTGAATGATATACTGATACATTCAGTAATATGGGTGAACCATGTTATACTAAGTGAAAGAAACCAGTTAACAAAATACCACATGTAGCATAAATCCATCTTTTTAAAAATAATTTTATTTATTTATTTTTGTTTTGCTGCAAAACAATTTATTTGTATTTTGTTTTGGGTCCTTGCTTCTGGGCAGGCTTTGCCCTAGCTATGGTGAGCAGGGCCTACTCTCTAGTTGGGGTGCATGGCCTTGTCATTTCAGTCACTTCTCTTGCAGCGACAGGCTCTTGGGTGTGCAGGCTTCAGTAGTTGTAGCACGTGGACTCTAAAGCACAGGCTCAGAAGTTGTGGTACATGGGCTGAGTTGCTCTGCAGCATATGGGATCTTCTGGAATTAGGGATAGAACTGATCTCTCCTACATTGGCAGTAGTGTGATGAATATATTCTAAAATTAAATGGTTCTTGTAATTGTACAACTCTGTGAACACACTAAAAAGCATTGATTATATACTTCAAAAGAATAGCATTTACGTTAAATTATTAAATCTTAATAAAGTGGTTGAAAACTACAATATTTGTCAAAATTCTGTTCAAAGGTATAAAAAGCAATGCATTCTTATTTCAGATCTTGACAAACCTTTATTTTCTCTGAGTCAGCAAAAAATTATTAGTATCCATTCTGAAAGAAAGAGCCTAGAGACCTGACCCATTTACTTGAGATCAAGAAGCTGAGCTTTTAAATATCTCATGCTTAAGAAAAGAAAATGCATGCCATGGCCTGCAAGACAAATGAGGAAAAATAAACATTCTTCTGCTTGAGTTGAGACCTCATGGCTATACAAGACATGCACTTATAAAGCTGTACTGAAAATGGACCAGCTCTCATAGGGAGTAAAATTCTTGCTCAAATCATGTCAATCCTTGATAAGATTAAAAGGATTTCTGAATCCTGTGATCTTACCCTAACCACCTTGCAGAGCACATTTAAATCCTCTCTAGAGTGAGACTTCACCATTCAGAACGTTAAATAATATGTAATTTGTCATGCACGTCTACTGACCAAAAGGAAAGAACACAGAATAAAAATAACTCTTTGTGACCCCATGGCCTATACAGTCCATGGATTCTCCAGGCCAGAACACTGGAGTGAGTGGCCTTTCCCTTCCCCAGGGGATCTTCCTAACCCAGGAGTCGAACCCAGGTCTCCTGCATTGCAGGCAGATTCTTTACCAGCTGAGCTACAAGGGAAACCCTAATTAAAGGGGAGGACTTCAAAATAACCATGCTTTTTATGTTCATTTAACTAAAAGACAAGGATCAATATTTTTAGGATAGAATTAGGGCACAATAAAATAAGAAAAAGAATTAAACTGTAGAAGTCATATATTAAACTCAGTGAATGACTTAGTATTTTAGTCACAGCCTGTGAGAAAATTAGTGATCTGGGTGATAAAAGAAAATTTCTGGACAGACACACACGAAAAAATGGATAATACAGAAAAAAGCATAAAAGTATTTTTTTCCAATATCACGATACCAAAATATATATTTATTCAGATTTCCAGGAGAAAGGGAATAAAAAACAGGGTTGATAGAAATCATAAAGGGATAAAGGCAGGGATGTCAGCCTCATGGTGGCATGAGATGCCTTCTTTTCTCTCCTCTTTAATCCACCACTAGCAAAACATCCATTACTCAAAAAGTTCCCTCTGCCCAACTCACCAGGATACCAGTGAGAGCCACGCATCTGTGCATCTGAAGAAGGATAGACTGGGACACACGGGGAGGGCAGAACCCAGGGAACGCTAGAAGCAGTGCCCACCACCCCAGTCCCTCGGCTGCAGCAGCTGAGCCCACAGCCCCAGCAAATGTGGTGGTAGAGGCAGAGGCGTTGCACACAACCAGAGCCTCCTGGTCACGGTGGTGCTGGTGATCACCGGGAACCAGGGCCCCTGCCTGTGACTGCTGCCTCCTTGCTTGCGGCAGCGGTGCCTGTGAGCCCAGCAACCCCAAACAAAATGAAGGCATCCATGACCCCAGCCCTTGACTCCTCTTGAGCTTGACCCCTCTTGACCCCTCTTGACCAGCTCTTCACCCTGGGGTCTTCAGGACCCCACCCTCTTCCTCCCTCGTTGCAGTAGCAGTGCCTGTACCCCAGATGGCTTCAGATGCATCAGAGATGCCCCCTTTCTGGTGCCTGATGACGCGTGCACTGCCGGCAGCTCTTACAAAAGCAGTGGGCTGGGGGAGGGGGCGCGCAAGTGCCAGTTCTCTACTGTAGACAGTCAACAGAAGAGAAAAACCAACAAAAACCTGCTATAGCGCCACCTGCTGAAAAACAAAAGACAGGCCTCTAATTATCAGTCTACTGGATTGTTGAGGCTTCCCTGGTGGCTCAGACGGTAAAAGCATCTGCCTACAATGTGGGAGACCCAGGCTCAATTCCTCGGTCAGAAGACCCCCTAGAGAAGGAAATGGCAACCCACCCCAGTACTCTTTCCTGGAAAATTCCATGGATGGAGGAGTCTAGTGGGTTACAGCCCATGGGGTTGCAAAGAGTTGGACATGACTGAGCAACTTCACTTTCACTTTCACTGGATTGCTAGAATCAGAGTAAGCAGAGCTTTGCCTAAGTGTTTGCTACTTCCAATATGTCAGCAGAGAAATGACTCATCAGGAAACATGAAATACCATGTAACATGGTACTACACAAAGACAATGACAGTTCTCCAGAAACCAGCTTTAAAGTCATGGAAGACTGTGAACTAACTGATAGGGAACTCAAAATAACTATCATAAAGAAACGCTATTAGCTTAAAAAAAAAAAAAAAACAGAAAGGCAGTTCAGTGAATTCAGGAATAAAATTAATGAACCAAAGGAATATTTTACCAAAGAGATTAAAACTATAGAAAAGCACCAAGCAGAAATTCTGAAGCTGAAGAATTCAATACATGAGATTAATGTTGCATTATTAGAAATCATTGTAAATAGAATATATGGAAGAGAGAATAAACAGTCTTAAAGATAGAAATGTAGAAATGATCCAGGTAGAAGGGAAGAGAAAACTGAGATTTCAAAGGAAAATGAAGAAACTCTGAGAACTATTTCACTTCATTAGAAAAAGCCACATAAAAACAGTGGGTGTCTCAGAAGAAGAAGAGAGGTTGAAGGGAGCAGAAAATTTATTTGAAGAAAGAATACCTGAGGACTTCTCAAGCCTATAAAGGAACAGGATGTATAAGTCCACAGAGTAATAGTACAGTAATTATCTCAATGCAAAAAGATCTTTCCTAAGACATGTATTATTAAAACTGTCAAAATTAAATGATAAAGAATTTTAAAGTAAACCAGGAGAAAAAAAAAAAAAAAGCTGTGACCCTCATTAAGCTAGCTGCAGATTTCACAGCTGAAACTCTGCAAGCCAGTTGAAAACAATTGACCCATGTATTGTAAGTCTTGGATACAATTATCTGCATAATATATTTATCTTAATAATTGTTGTCATTTATTTTTATACCATTTCATTCCTCTACAGCTGTTGCAGCAATTGTATTTAATAGCCATTATACAAGTAATTTTTTCAAGAGAAAGGCTGTGAGAATGGAAACGGTAATATTCTTGCTCTGTATTTTTATTTAATTCTGTACTGAGATCAGTGCCAGAATTTGAGAAAATTCAAAATATTTTTGGCTGTAGTCTTAATCTGAGTAGTTTTATTTAGGCCTAAACAACTCTTTGAATGCCTATGACTAATCTTATGGCCATAGTATCAGTATTATGTGTTAGTCGCTCAGTCGTGTCTGACTCTTTGCAAGTCCATGATCTCTCCATGGAATTCTCCAGGCCAGAATGCTGGAGTGGGTTGCCATTTCCTTCTCCAGAGGATCTTTGTGACCCAGGAATTGAACCCAGGTCTTCTGCATTGCAGGCAGATTCTTTACCATCTGAGCTAGAACCTTATGATAATTTTTATAACAAATACTACTAATAATTAAAATGTATATACTACTTACTCTGAACCAGGCAGAGTTTTAAAGATTTGCATTTCATCTCATCACCTCAGACACCCCACAACTATTATGGTGCTTGTCTTATAAATGAGGAGATTGAGGCACAGGAAAGTTAAGTAACATCCCTATGGCACACAGCCACGTGGTGTCTAAGTGAGATTCTAATTTAGGAAGTCCCAGTTCAAAATACACCTCTTCTAGCCTTAATCTCTCCCTAACATTTAAGGAGTGGTAGACACTGGCCTTTTAGAAATGGTGTTAAAATGTCAATATACAGTCTGGCAGAAAGAGCAATCAGTTAGCACCCCCAACACCACCCCCTTTCAAGCTAGTTGATGTAGAGTACTTTATAACCTTTCAGTCCTAACCTTGACAGTCATAGAGACTTTGGCTTTTGTAGAAGACACCAAGAATACATCAATTTCCAGGAGGCATGTGAAAAGTTAAAAGGTGGCTTATAAATTGCAAATGAAATGCCCAAGTGTGTTTAGCACACCCATTATTGGATCCATGCATCACCAAGGCTCGGTTTCGTAGTTGAGAATCCTTAGATTCAAGGATATTTGGCAGAACTTAGCAGTCCAGATGTTGTGTAGCAGGCTTAGCCCCTGCTGTCTATTGAATTTCTAATTATTGTCTTTTCTGTCATCTGCTATTGGTTTGTTCTACCCTTCTGTGACTACACCTTTTAGATTTCCAAAATGTCAGTGGGAGGCTTTTAATCTATCTGAAAGAATTATGACAACAGGATATAATATATAATATAAGGACATTATACTCTTTCTCAAATGGAAATTATCTCACTGTCTCCTGGGATGTATCTTAATGATGTGTCTAAAAGATAGATATAATTGAGGACTTATTTAAACACTGTTCAGCTTGTGTTCAGAGCACAAGCAAATTACAAAAACACTTCAATTGTGTTGTACAATCTTAAGGGAAAAAAATCTAAAAAATGGGAGATTGAGGCAGAAGATTAAGAGAACAAATGTGATGGGGTAACTTCCAGCTCCTGCTGTGGGTACATCAGATTGCTCCTTCTTGAAGGATTATATAGAGACTGGCTTTATGAACTGCTGCAAAGCCCATCTGGTCGGAAGAAGGGAGAAAACAACCCACCATTGTCCTACAGTTCTGTCTCTCATGGATTCACATTTGCCCTACTTCACTCCACACTCCACTCTCCACACTTCTGGATTGTACCACCCGAACTCTCCAGGTAGCAACGGAGGAAGCTGGTGGACTGTGGACAGGTGTAGCAGCACATGCTTGGCTCCTCTACAATGAGAATAATGCACAGAAGCTGTTCTTAGGCTACTCCAAGACACAAAGCAAGTGGGCATGCATGCATCCGTGGTAGTAATTACTGAATACCATACACTAGAGTGGAGAAGGAAATGGCAACCCACTCCAGTATTCTTTCCTGGAGAATCCCATGGACAGAGGAGACCGGCAGGCTACAGTCCATGGAGTCGCAAGAGTCAGACACGACTTGGTGACTAAACCACCACCACCACGATACACTAGAGTACCACCCTTCATGAGAGGGAAAAGGTTAGGATAGCTCTCTAAAAAGGAAAGGGTGAAGAAAGAAATACAACCTATCTCTCTACAGGTCTCCCAGGTAACAGTCAACAATTAAGACTCAGATTTTCATCTTGTATGCAGTGTAGAACCAACAGGCCCTACAATCAAGAGATCCTCATCTCATGCTGGTGACACAGTGCCCCCAGACAAGTACTAACAGGATCAGCTTTCAGCATCAGATATTAACTCACCTTGCAATAATCCACTTTTCAATTCATCTACCTAAATCCTGACTACTGGTTTTTCCAGTAGTCCTGTATGGATCTGAGAGTTGGACCATAAAGAAGGTTGAGCACTGAAGAATTGATGCTTTTAAACTTTGATGTTGGAGAAGACTCTCGAGAGTCCCCTGGACTGCAAGGACATCAAACCAGTCAATCCTAAAGGAACTCAATCCTGATATTTCATTGGAAGGACTGATGCTGAAGCTGCAATACTTTGGCCACCTGATGCAAAGAACTGACTCATTAGAAAAGATTCTGATGCTGGGAAAGGTTGCAGGAAGGAGGAAAAGGGGATGACAGAGGATGAAATGGTTGGGTGCCATCACTGCCTCAATGGACATGAGTTTGAGCAAGCTCTGGGAGATGGTGAAGAACAGGGAAACTTGGCGTGTTGCAGTCCATGGGGTTGCAAAGAGTTGGGCAAGATTGAGCCACTGAACAACAACAAATCCTAACTACATTCTATCTTTTTACTTTTATGTTCATGCAAATATCAGATTCTACTCTTTGTATATATTAGACATATTTCTACTTTGAGGTTTAGAAAAGTATGAAATGGAAAAATCACAAAAGAATTATAAATTACTAGTACATTTATGGAGATATATTCAATCTCAGAAGGAATAAGCAATATGCAAATGCAAAAAGATATGTTCTTGCCCAAAGTTTGCTAACCGTTATGTCAGGAAGCATACTGTTGATAGACATACTTATTTGTGAGGATATTAAAGCATTTTTGGAAGAATCTGGCATCATACATCACATTTACAGAGACAAATTCAAGGCCATAACCTAAAATAGGTATGTGTATTTGTGTGTGTGCATATGTTATATGTGATTATTGAATTACCATGTAATATTGATAAAATAAGTTGAAATATCTTCTATAGCCATTAGTAGGTGAATGACTTTTAGATCACACTAAGGAAAACTAAGCAGGCAGCAATTCATCTTAATAGGACACATCTATATGACTTTGATATGCAAAATATCCAAGAAAAACAGTGACTTGCTAAAAGCAATTAAAGTAAATTCAGAATTTCATTTGGTTTTTTTTAAAACATGAGAATTTCATCTAGAGAAAATACAAGCTAAAAATCCCATTCCTCTTGAAGATTGAAGACATGATTGTGTATATTTGGATAGAAAGAGTTACAGAGGAATTCACATTATACAGTATATACTTTTATATCTTTTTTTACAGGAAATAAAATTTATGTATTATTTGTAAAATGTTAAAACTTACTGAAATGCAAAAATATTAGAATAGATACCAATCTCCAGACAGGGGTTGACTCAGAGGACCCACCAACTGTCCCTCCCGGAGGTTGTGACAGAATCTGGACCTCCATCCTTGTTCTGCCAGGCCCTTGGCACCTCCTGATTATTGTAGACTCAAGGCTGTCTTTCCCCAGCCTCAACCTCACTGTTATCCTGAGGTACTTTGGTGAGAGAAAGGGGATGGTCTTACGGTGGGAGTCAGTTATCGCACAAGATACTGGATCTGGCCAGGGATCTGTCAGATGACATTCCTCAAGCAGTAGTCTAAGTGACAGTAAGTGGGACAGACATAAGCCTGGGTTCAGGACCCTATTCTGTTGTTTCAAGTGCGCAAAGCCTGCAGACTGCTCTAGTCCTCCGTTCTGCCATTGAGCATCTCATTGCCCTTCTGGGTATTTATTTCTTCAATCAAAATAAGAACGAAGAAAAATAGATTCCTGGAACTAGACATGCAACAGAAATATCTGTGCAGCAAAGTTGGGGGGATGACACTGGATCTCAGTCTGGGGCTTATTTACAATATCTATCCTTGACTGTGAGTCCTACAGGCCAGGTTCTGCATTTAAGGGTATTTTCACAACTACAGAAGGAGGAACTATAATCTTTTCCTGAAGAGTTTCCACAGGACCCAGCAAGACTCCTTTCACCCGGGATGCAAGCCTTGGATGAGGCTTTCTCTCCAGGTGGGAGGCTCAGAGGGCTCCTGGGGTCAAGGGCTGCATGAGCACCCATGGGTGATGGCACCTGCTTGAGACTCTCCCTCCAGACACTCCTTCCACCAAGTCATCCTGTCTGTGCTTCCCGCCTTCTCTGCACACTGTCCCCCATCCTGGGAATGACCTCTGTGACAATTTCCAACCTGCCTCAGGGATGCTGTTTGAAGCCGGAGTTAATAATAAAGTGGCCCAACACTGGAGGAAAGTGTTCCTCTCTCCTCTCTTGCTCCCTAGTCATCCATGCAGAAATTAGCTACAAGGATTTGTCCTTATTTCATATGAAGCCCTAACCCAAGGAGGGCTTCCCTGGTGTCTCAGATGGTAAAGAATCTGCGTGCAATGTAGGAGACCTGGGTTCAGTCCCTGGGTTGGGAAGGTCCCCTGGAGAAGGAAATGGCTACCCACTCCAGTCTTCTTGCCTGGAAAATCCCATGGACAGCTGAACCTGGTGGGCAATAGTCCATAGGGTCACACAGAGGCAGACATGACTAAAGCTACTTAGCATGCACTAACCCAAGAGACACCTCCATGACTAAACCAACATCCTCTCAGCATCCTTCTGCACTGTGGAGAAACAGTGGGGACCATTTCTGTCCAGCTCACAGTCAGGCCCAGCAACTAGCACAGAAGCAGACGGTGGGCACTGATTCAGTATCTGTCGGGGATTATGAGTGAGTCCTGTGGGCAGGACTGAGATGATGCATCTTCAAGGTGGGTGCAGTTTTCCCTTTTGTAGATACAGGGCTTCTGCTAACCAATACCTGAGTGTCTTGGAACTGAGCAGGACCCTCCCTATGGGTCCTTTCCAAGACAGCTCCATCTCCAAATGCTCTGCTTTATCTTCTCTCTGAAGTTCCTAGATAATAGTATCTGATGCACATTTCCTGAGTTGTTTTACAGATGCTAAAAACAATGGTTGACTCAATGGACATGAGTTTGAGCAAACTTTGGGAGATAGTGAAGAACATGGAAGCCTGGCAGTGCTGCAATCCATGTGACTGCAGAGTCAGAAATGACTTAGCAACTGAACAATAACAAATCCCCCACCAAATGGAAGAATTTAACTGCTTGATGACCGTGAGCACGTAACTCCCAGATTTACTGGATTGAACACGTTAATCCCTGTGACACCATCCTGTTACCCAATCATCAACCAGAGACTTGACCACGAGCTGATCACACACTCTGAATCCCTCATTCCTCACCTGCCCATTAAAAATGCTTTGCTGAAGTTCATCGAGGAGTTTGGGCTTTTTGAGCTCTTTGTTGTTGTTGTTCAGTTTTTTTTTTTTTTTTTGGTGGAAAGGAAAGTTTGCTTTATTTTGTTTTTTATGTTGTTTTTTTTTTTGTTGTTTTTTCATTTATTTTTATTAGTTGGAGGCTAATTACTTTACAATATTGTAGTGGTTTTTGTCATACATTGACATGAATCAGCCATGGATTTACCTGTGTTGTTCAGTTTTGAGCAATAGTTGTTCTGAAATCATTGATTGGCACTTGCAATAAACATTGAACTTTCCTTCAACACACACACATGCAAATAGAATAAAAATAATGTCATTTATACTCCTGACAGCTTTAGAGGATTTTAACACCACATTCAAAATTCTGTCCCTTGGCAAGCCTATGAAAATAATAGATTATCATGGTACCCAATGGTGATCAGAAAATATATTTAGTATTATTTTTTAGATAATTGTTGGCACAGTATATAAATATGGTAAATGTTTTATATGAATTTGAAGTCTGTCTTTTACCATAGTTTCCTTATTGAATATTTATTAATAGAGAAGCTATAAAATATCCAACAATATGTATGGATTTTAATGTTTCCTTTTATGTATATTTGGAAGCTATGTTAAAGTGTATAATTCCTGAATTGGCTCTTTAAAATTACAATTTTTTTCTTAATATTTAGCAGTTACATTTTTTATCTTGACATATCATCCTTTTTTGATAAGCATCAGTTCAGTTCAGTCGCTCAGTCGTGTCCAACTCTTTACAATCCCATGAACTGCAGCACTCCAGGCCTCCCTGTCCATCACAAACTCCCGGAGTTTACTCAAACTCATGCCCATCGAGTTGGTGATGCCATCCAGCCATCTCATCCTCTGTCATCCCCTTCTCCTCCTGCCCTCAATCCCTCCCAGCATCAGGATCTTTTATATCATCTTTTCATGAATCTTACCTTCAAAATATCTGTACCCTTATATTTAACATACATCTCCTATAAATAGCATATAGTGTTTTTCTTGAAAATTCATAATGAGAAAATATTAATCCGTGACTTATAAGGTAAGTGTTCCATAAAATAATTAGATTGAAATCTAACACAGTAACATTCTTTTATTTTACTGTGATATTAATATAAACAGTTAATATGAAGTTTAATAAAAACCCATAACCCTAAGGTGAAGATTCCAGTTCTGGAGAAGATAAATTAAACTCTTTGCAGCATTTCTCTTCCAGGGCTTATAACTAAAACTTCTGGCCAAATGAAACACACCACACACACATACATGCAAAATGCCTAAAGTTTCTGAAAAGTAAATAATAGGAGGGAAATGAGGAAAGGAAACTTTGGAAGGAAAGTAAAAATTTTAATAAAGGTAAAAGTTTGAAGGAAGTTAATTTTCTTTAGTTTTATTTCTGTTTTGCCTTCTTTTATTTCGCAGCTGTGCCCTCAAAGGTGGACCAAATTCATAACTGGGTAGCAGGTAACCTCCAAGAGAAGCCAGTCTTTCTGAATCATAGGCAAGGAGAAAAGGGGCCCATGAGTCAGACTGTGAAGAGAGAATCCATATTATCGTTATTATTTTTTCTCTGAAGTCTGCAGCAATCCCAGATCTGCACTGTTATTGCCATGGTGTGGGTGCAAGCAGTTTAGAGAAAATCTGTACCTCTGTATTGAAGAATCAGAAAAGGGACCATGGCTGTATGGAAAATATAAGGAAAGAGTCTTGTTACTGGGTGATTGATTCAATGGTTGGTTAAATTTCTCTCTCTCACTGTTTTGCCTTAAAGATAGCCTCATTCATGAGGAACTCTGGGACAGTGCTAAATGCTAAAACTTATGGAGAGGCAGAACAGATTGTGGACAAAGTGGGTCAAGGAGAGTGGGATGGAGAAAGCAGCATAGATATACATGCACTACCATAGCTATAAAATAGATAGCTGGGGAGCAGTTGCCGTATAACACAGGGAGCCCAGCCTGGGGCTCTGTGATGATCTAGAGCTGCGGGATGCAAGGAGGGGAGGGAGGCTCAAGAAGGAAGGAGACATGTGTACCTATGTGCATACATATATGTATGTATATATATGTATTTCCAGCCATAGCAACTGGTGAAAAAAGATCTCTTGAATGTGGAGAGCTTGGAGGAAATTCCAGAGATGAGGACCCAGAAAAAGGAGGTCCCCTGGTCTGTGTGCAAGTGAACACAATATTAGGATCAGTTCCAAGCTATATGTGTGCAGAGGTGACCCAAAGAACTGCAGCAAAGTCTCTGAGAAATGAATTGCAATAGTGATACTGCTGAGTCCTAAATGGATCCTGGAGTGGAACATGGAGGGACAGATTCAAATAGCACCCTCCAACACATTTAAAACTCAATTGCTGTTGGAATCACCACCACAGAAAGTCAGATGGTACTTGAACTCAGAACCCATCAGCTTGCCTGCCAGCCAAAATGAAACTAGTAACATCCCAGACTCTAACAGAACCAAGAGTCTCAAAACAACTATTCACAATATCCCACTATGAGGCAATATGCATGTTTCACCTGTGTTTTCATGCTGGGGGATAGGGCATAGGGTAGGCAGGAACTATAAGACCAGGACAGAAGGTGTGGGGAGAAGTTTATTTGAGGAACTCTGAAATGAGCACTGTGGTGCTGGCAAGGAGAGCTCATGGAGAGTGTTTTTAGTTGTGGCCTGAGGAGCAGAGAAGGGAAATCCTACAGTTCAGAAAGTGTGGAAATCAACTCCTCTTTCTAATTTCTTCTCTTTTTCTCTATTGTCTTACAGCTCATCACAGAGATCCCTTATAGTCCATGGCACTAGCCATTAAAAGGAGCAGCAGGAGTCGTTATTCTGACACAGGGAAATATGACCCTCCATTTGGTTGAATTGTAGGAGCAAAAATCAAAATAGACAAAGTCACAAAAGGGCAAAAGTCCTTAGCTTGTCTTGAAAAGACAGAAAGCTCACCATGGTGACAAAGGTCAAGCTGATTAAAGTGAAAAATAAACCTCGAAAGCAAGTGACCCCATGTATTAGGAAATGGGATAGAGACATTTTTCTATAAAAATTCTGTAATGAACTTATGACACCATCTGAAAACTCCAGGTTAATGCAGTAATCACTTGCACTAAGTCAATATCTGTGTGAAGAGAGAGGAAGAATAAAGGGCATTCATTGGGAGAAATAAGATTTGCATGCAAGGATGAGAGGAAAGAGAGTAAAAGTTGGTAAAAGCCTAAGCGTAAGTTGTAGTTCTAGGAGAAGCAGATGCCAAGGTAGGGTTAACATATGTGGGAGACTTACTGGAAGAAGTGAAGGTAAAGGATGAAATGGAAGGGATTAGGTGTGGGTAAGGAGAGTTTTCAGAGCATAACAAAGTTGGATACCTGTAAAAGGAGAGAAGGAATGAAGGGTATGAGAAAGATATTCAGACCACACTTCATTTCTGAAAAATTCTCAACTAGCTGGTACTAGAGTAGAAAAAGGAGGTTAATAAGACTAACCACAACCCACACAACTGAAATCAACCTCAGGGTTATAACTGCAATTATCTCCGCTGCAAAATCCATTTGAAACCTTCCTCAACTGTCAGTGTAGCAGGTCTTGATGAGATGACCCAAAACATTATTATTCCTGAAGGCTCAGAGGCCTTGGTGATTTTACTTAGGTCATGGTGGTCTCTGGACACAAGGGGTACAGGATGGCCTGGTGACGAATATAGCTAGAATGTCCAAGGGACAATTAGTATATTTCCTGGCATGAGGGCTCCGTCACGGGGCATTCTGACCTCTGAGGGAAAAGTGCAAACTGCAGGGAGGAAAACCACAAAGGTCTCCAGTCAGTCATGGGAACATAATGCACAGTATCACAGCAATTATAATAACATAGGTCGAAATGATGAAGTCGTTCATTCCTACCACCATCCTTGGTTCCCAGACCCATGTATTCTTCCTATTAGGGGCAAAACTCATGAAGACATGTCTGATTTTGTGCCTGCACTGTGTCTGAGGCTGAGACACCATCCTCGTAGAGTACCATCTATGATCCAGTCCTCTAGAAGTTCATTCTATCCATTGTGTGAGGCCGACTGAACCTAGATGGAGGAGAAGCCATGACTTTGACTTCATTTTTGTTTTTAAAATTTGTGGTTGTATAGAATTTGCTAATAGTCTTTTACACACATAGCCCATGTATTAAAGCAATAAAAAGAAAATTCTATAATTATAACATCTGGGGGCTTCCCTGATGGTTCAGTGGCAAAGAATCTGCCTGCCAATGCAGTAGCTCAAACCCTGATCTAGGAAGACCCCACATGCAGGGGAGCAACTAAGCCTGTGTACCACAACTACTGCGCTGCGCTCCAGAGCCTGGGGGCTGCAGCCGCTGAGGCCACACGCCCCAGCAACTGAAGCCCTTGTGCCCCAGAGCCCTTGTTCCCCAGCAAGAGAAGCCACCGGACTGAGAAACCTGGGTACAACTACAGAGTAAGCCTCGCTCGCCACCATGGGGGAAAAATCTGTGCAGGAATGAAGACCCAGCACAGACAAAAATAAATAAACAAAATTTAAAAAAAAAAACTATAACATCTATAGACCAGACAAAGAACAAGTTATTTGGCCCATCTGTTAAACAAGCACATAATATATTATTTAGAAAAAAATTTGTAAATGGAGTATTGCCTTTTCCACTGGATAACCCATGACACCTGTGAAATTAAGATTCTTAGTAAATCTTTATGAAAACGCTTTCTCTACCATAAGTCATTACATATATCAGTAACTGTAACACTCCTAATATGTAATTTATCAATTATCACACACGTGAATTTTAAAAGCATCGTCGCCTTTACAAAAGTTTAAGGAGGTTTATACTGGTTTCCTTTATTGAGTCTACAAAGGGGTCAATTTCCTCTTTGTTTTATATTTCTAAAAAAAGGCAACAGAGAGATTTCCTAAGGAATATATGAGCTGCAATTTGAATGAAGGCTATTACAATAACAACAACTCTAACCGCAAACACTACATGGATATCTAAGTTAAACACCAGCTATATTGATATCTACAACTAGTCCCTCACTGAGAGTATAAGCCTCCAAATTCTAAAGAGAGACATAGAGAGGATAATGCCAGCAAAGGCACTACCTTAGTGATGTGTCCTCATTTTTGTCTGCTGGTGACATAGGCCACACCAGTATTCTTGCCTGGACAGAAGAGACTAGCAGGATAGAGTCCTTAGGGTAGCAAAGAGTCAGAAATGACTTTATCAAGTAAACAGCAGCAATAGATCTAGGCTTCATCTTGGAAATTCTTTATACCTTAAGTAAGGCATGTCTAAGGCCAGCCACACTCCAGTTCAGTCACTCAGTCATGTCTGACGCTTTGTGACCCCATGGACTGCAGCATGCCAAGCCTCCCTGTCCATCACCAACTCCCAGAGCTTGCTCAAACTCATATCCATCAAGTCGTTGATGTCATCCAACTATCTCATCCTCTGTCATCCCCTTCTCCTCCTGCCTTCAGTCTTTCCCAGCATCAGGGTCTTATCCAATGAGTCAGTTCTTTGCATCAGGTAGCCAAAGTATTAGAGATTAGGCATCAGTCTTTCCAATGAATAATCAGGGTTGATTTCTTTTATGATTGACTGGTTTGATCTCCTTGCAGTCCAAGGGACGCTCAAGAGTCTTCTCTAACCCCACAGTTCAAAAGCATCCATTCTTTGGCACTCAACTTTCTTTATAGTCTGACTCTCACATCCATACATGACTACTGGAAAAGCCACAGCTTTGACTAGAAGGACCTTTGTTGGCAAAATAGCATCTTTGCTTTTTTAATATGCTTTCTAGTTTTGTCATAGCTTTTCTTCCAAGGAGCAAGTGTCTCTTAATTTCATGTCTGCAGTCACCAACTGCAGTGATTTTGGAGCCCAAGAAAATAAAGTCTATCACTGTTTCCATTGTTTCCCCATCTATTTGACATGAAGTGATGGGACCAGATGCCATGACCTTCATTCTTTCAATGTTGAGTTTCAAACCAGCTTTTTCACTCTCCTCTTTCACTTTCATCAAGAGGCTCTATAGTTCCTCTTCATTTTCTACCATAAGGGTGGTATCATCTACATATCTGAGGTTATTGGTATTTCTCCCAGAAATCTTGGTTCTGGTTTGTGCTTCATCCAACCTGGCATTTCATATGATGTACTCTGTATATAAGTTAAATAAGCAGGGTCACAATATACAGTCTTGACGTGCTTCTTCCCCAATTTGGAACCAGTCTAGTTTTCCATGTCAGGTTCTAACTGTTGCTTCTTGACCTGCATACAGATTTCTCAGGAGGCAGGTAAGGTGATCTGGTATTCCCATCTCTTGAAGGATTTTCCATAATGTGTTGTAATCCACATAGTCAAAAGCTTTAGCATAATCAATAAAACAGTTAGATGTTTTTCTGGAACTCTCTTGCTTTTTCTGTGACCCAACAGATGTTGGCAACTTGATCTGCAATTCCTCTGCCTTTTCTAAATCCAGTCGAACATCTGGAAGTTCTTGGATCACATAGTATTGAAGCCTAGCTTGGAGAATTTTGAGCATTACGCTGCTAGCATGTGAGATGAGTGAAACTGTGCGGTAGTTTGAACATTCTTTGGGATTGCCTTTCTTAGGTATTGGAATGAAAACTGACCTTTTCCAGTCCCATGGCCACTGCTGAGTTTTCCAAATTTGCTGGCATATTGAGTGCAGCACTTTCACAGCATCATCTTTCAGGATTTGAAATAGCTCAATTGGAATTCCATCACCTCCACTAACTACTCTCTAACTCAAAGCAAATTAATATTTCCCCTGAAGACCAGAACCTGTGTTAGTCCTCTAAATATTACCATCTTTTTCATAAAGAGAGCTGAAAAAAATAAACTCAAAGGAAGGGCACTGAAAGAAAGATTCATGCATTTCTTCTTAAAACAATAGCAGTAGAGAAGAGACATCTATTCCAAGATTCTTTTCCCTTGTACTCGTCCATGTCCATTAACTCAAAAGGTTCTATCAGTGTTTCTCAACCCTGGATGCCACTAGACTATTTTGAGGAAATATTTTTTAAAATTTCATTGCCCAGACCACAGTGAAGGCTGATAGTTTGAGATACTGATAGCCTTCACTCAATTGTTTTAACACCCATTGTTGATATTTGAGTTAATGATTCTTTTAGGAGTTGAAAAATAATGTCTTCCTCATTTGACTATTCTTCCTACATTTATTTTGTAAAGTGCTGTTGCAAAGAAAAGTTTTCCCTGCTTTCTATCTTCTCAAGTCATTATGTACCACAAAATACTCTATTACTATTCAATATAATTCATTATTATGTTGATGTTCAAATTATGCCAGAGTTGGCCAGTGGATCCCCTTCATTTAGCTTCTCTGTCCCTTTGACACATTCAGTAGGGTCAGAAACAAGATAAGAATGTTCACTATCTCCACGACCACTTAACATTGTATTGACATTATTACTGATTCAGTTAAAAGAAAGAAAACAATTATAGGCATAGGAACTGAGAAGGAGAATTTAAATAACTTCCATTTGCAGATTATATATTTTTAAAACAGAAAACAAATTTAACTGTAAATTTAAGAGGTAGACATAAATCAATAGATTAAAACTAAATATTTTAAAGAGAAAGAAATATTAAAACATTAGAAACTAGTAAATAGAAAAACAGCAGTGACAGAGTTACATAATATATAAGCTATTTTTAAGATCAATAAGAATGGCAAACTCTGAAATATATGTTAAGCAGGTATGACCTTATACCAGCTATAATGATGTAATATGGAAAACAGTTTGTTTCTATTCCAATTTCTTCCTAAACCCTTGGGAAAGTGCTGAGTTTCTTGCTTGCGCTTAGTAATAGAGACATAGCCAAAAGCTTCAGAAGTAACTGGATAGGATTGCAAGGATAAGAGAAACCTCAATAAAATGAATAAAGGATCTTATGCTATCCTCAACAGGATTAAGCCACCAGGAGTCTTTATGGGAATTTGATCAAGATATGACTGTTTCTCTGCAGCAGAAATTATTTCTAAGTCTTTATTTATTTTTTTTTACTTTATATTGTAAAGTTTTATTTTTATTTATATATAGTTTATTGACAATGTTGTGTGAGTTTCAGGTTTACAGCAAAATGCTTCCATTATACATATATATGTATCTAGTCTTTTCAAAATTATTTTCTCATTTAGGCTATTACAGAATAATAAGCAGAGTTCCCTGTGCTATACTGTTAAGTCCATGCTGGTTATTTATTTTACATATAGTAGTGTTTACAGGTTAATCCCAAACTCCTAATCATCTATCCCTTCCCTCATCCTTCTCCCATAATAACCATAAATTATTTCTTTAAGTCTTTGAGTCTGTTTCTGTCTTGTAAATAAGTTCTTTTTTTTTTTAAGATTCCACATATAAATAATGTCATACATATTTTTCTTTCTCTGTCTGACTTACTTCACTCAATATGATAATCTCCAGTTCCATCCACGTTGCTTCAAATGGCATATTTCATTCTTTTTAATAGCTGAGTAATATCCCATTGCATACATGTATTTGAGTGTCCTTCTTCAAACAAGTAAATTGAACACTTTACCTACAGTAGGGTAGCTTTAAGTCTTTCTTTCACTACTTACCTTCATTCTTGTTCACCCTTTCAAACCCTTAATAGATCTTATCAAGAAAAATTAGAGAATAATCAGATAAACAATCTCAAGACAGGTAAATGTTATTACTAAATAATGCATTGAATAATGGTAAGTTAATATTGCTAGTAATTTTAATGCAAAATAAATAAATACAAATTTATAAAGACTGAGAGAAAAGCAAAATCTGAATATATTAAAGAATATTAAATATGAAATAAAATTACATACCAATAAGAAATTTGCATATCATTTCTTTTGAGGATGAGTAAATTTTGATATGAGCTTCTCAGGTGGCTCAGGAGTAAAGAATCCACCTACCAATGTAGGAGACGTAGATTTGATCCCTAGGTCGGGAAGATCCCCTGGAGGAGGAAATGGCAACCCACTCCAGCATTCTTGCCTGGAAAATACCATGGACAGAGGAGCCTGGTGCTATAGTCCATAGTGTGGCAAAGAGTCAGATATGACTGAGTGAGTGAAAGCACACACATGCAGATTTTGATATCAAGCTCAGCATGGGGAGAAAGTACAAGAGACAAATGTCAGGCTAATCTCACATGTAAACAGAGATGGCAACATTTTAAATAACACATTAGCAAATCAAATAGAGCAGTTTTTAAAAAGTAAATAGTGACTAAGTCTGACATATCAGAATACAGAAACATTTTAATATCTATATGACAGTAAAGTTAATATTGGTATGTACAGGAAAAAAATATTTGATAAAATTTTACCTTGGTTCACATATTTAAAGTGAAACAAATTTTAGCAATCTAAAATTGAAACACTGAAGGTTCCTTTCCTCACCAGTTTAAATTACCCCATTAGTTTTCAGTTGTCTCAATCACGTTTAGACTGCATCAGCACCTAAACTTTGTAGGCCCCTTCTTCCTAAGAAGGCCATATCTTAGATGAGGAAGTTTTTATGTGTTCCCCTTTGTAGAACTGTTAGAGTGAGCCCCTCTCCTGGAGTTTTCTCTGTGGTGCATCCTGATAGGATTGGCCTACACAAAACTCTTCTGTGGAATGACAATAGAGTGGTGATTACCCTGTTGCTTCTCTGCCTGAACATTTACCTAATAAAATGTATTTTATATTTAAACTGTGGAGTTAGTCTGTGTCAGTGGTCCTATTCATGGTACCATAACTAAGTATTTATAAAATAAAACAAGGGAAAAAAAAATATATGTCATTGCAAAAGCAATTCGAGGAATAAATTTACAAAAAGATAGGTAAAATCTCTGAGGAAAATTACAAACTATTTTGCAGAATAAAAATGAGATATGAGTAGACATGCATGGATATTAACATTCAAATTGCAAATTATAAAATTCTCCCTTAGAAATCTACAAATCTATAAACAAAATCAACTTAGAAATTAATCTTAAAATTCAAAAGAAAATCATACAGGCTCCATGGGTACGCTAATATATAGTAAAAAACAAAAGTATAACAGTGTGATTTGGGATGGTAAATACACATTTCAGACATGTGGTTACTCTGTGAGAGGAACATGTCATTAAAGAGGCACATGTAGATAAGGAAATAAATCTATTTTTTTTTTCTAAAATGAAAAAATTTTGAGTTTAAAAGTCAAATATTAATTTTAAAAAACTTAATCATTTTTATATGGATGCTCATTATATGCTTACAAAGATTTCTATACACTTGAAATATTTTACAAAAAAACATTTTAAATAGTGGTGCAAAGCTATATGAACTGAGTTCAAATTTTTAGCTGAGATTTAACATCAAGAAAAGAGAACTAAATGACTCATATGGTCTTTTTTTTTTTTAAGACTTCATTATTTTAGAGCAAATTTAGTAGCAAAATCAAGGAGAACATATAGAGATAGTCTCTTTGCCATGCTGCCCTCACACATGTAGGACCTCCTCCATCATTAACGTATTCCATTAGAGAAGCTTGTTGTAATTGATGAGTCTATATCAATGCATCATTATCATCCAAAGACCACAGTTTATAGTACAATTCACCCTTGGTGTTGTATATCCTATGGGGTTGACAAATGCATAATGATATATAACCAACTTGGTGGTCTCAAACTCAACAAGAAGTCGTGTTTTGTTTTTGTTTATTTCCTGACCTAGATCTCTTAATTTCTTTGAGGACTACAGAACACACATTGAATGATATAATGATATGTAACAGTATAATATAACAATAAATGAGAACAAAATCTGTATTTGAGATTTAAAATAATGCAAAAGGAGGAGTAGGAAGAACTACATGAATCTTATTATGAATATAGTAAATCAGGATTTTCCTGACCAAATTTCCTGGAGGACTCCAGAAGACACTCTGAATACCAGTGAATAATACTCTCAATAGGAGATATAACCTCAAATGCAAATTTTGCAGAAATGAACCATTTATGACTGTATCATATTTCACCCTTAATGAAATCTGACTGTGTAATTTTCTTAAAATACACTTTTATCAAATAGGATTTAGATATTAGAATTATTGTTAGCTTTAGATATGGCTTTCTGTTGATTTTTTAACTAAAGGGTAGAGCTTGCAGAACCTTGAGAAATATATAATAATAAGTCATGCAGACTCACCTCAAATCTCAACAATCTTTGCAGACTTGACAGCTGCTGGAATGTAACCAGGCTGCCAGAAATGAGGTGATGTAAATTACTATTGACCACACTGGAAGAGTACAGATGCTGAGTACCCAAAAAGTTACTCTGTGGGGATTATTCTGTCTTTGAAAATAGGGGTGATAGAGAAAGTAATTTATAAGTATAGAGACAATACTGAAGCCCAATAAAATAATCTTATTGTTCATATTGAATGCACCATTTTAATGGGAAACAAAATACTTTTGCTTTCTCTTAATATTATCACTGGCAATTATTTTTATTTAGGTCACTATGCATTTTGGGCTCCAAAATCACTGCAGATGGTGATTGCAGCCATGAAATTAAAAGACACTTACTTCTTGGAAGGAAAGTTATGACCAACCTAGATAGCATATCCATGAACTTATGGGCACCTTATCTTCGACAAAGGAGGCAAGGATATACAATGGAAAAAAGACAACCTCTTTAACAAGTGGTGCTGGGAAAACTGGTCAACCACTTGTAAAAGAATGAAACTAGAACACTTTCTAACACCATACACAAAAATAAACTCAAAATGGATTAAAGATCTAAATGTAAGACCAGAAACTATAAAACTCCTAGAGGAGAACATAGGCAAAACACTCTCCGACATAAATCACAGCAAGATCCTCTATGACCCACCTCCCAGAATATTGGAAATAAAAGCAAAACTAAACAAATGGGACCTAATGAAACTTAAAAGCTTTTGCACTACAAAGGAAACTATAAGTAAGGTGAAAAGACAGCCCTCAGATTGGGAGAAAATAATAGCAAATGAAGCAACAGACAAAGGATTAATCTCAAAAATATACAAGCAACTCCTGCAGCTCAATTCCAGAAAAATAAATGACCCAATCAAAAAATGGGCCAAAGAACTAAACAGACATTTCTCCAAAGAAGACATACAGATGGCTAACAAACACATGAAAAGATGCTCAACATCACTCATTATCAGAGAAATGCAAATCAAAACCACAATGAGGTACCATTACACGCCAGTCAGAATGGCTGCTATCCAAAAGTCTATAAGCAATAAATGCTGGAGAGGGTGTGGAGAAAAGGGAACCCTCTTACACTGTTGGTGGGAATGCAAACTAGTACAGCCACTATGGAGAACAGTGTGGAGATTTCTTAAAAAACTGGAAATAGAACTGCCATATGACCCAGCAATCCCACTTCTGGGCATACACACTGAGGAAACCAGATCTGAAAGAGACACGTGCACCCCAATGTTCATCACAGCACTGTTTATAATAGTCAGGACATGGAAGCAACCTAGATGCCCATCAGCAGATGAATGGATAAGGAAGCTGTGGTACATATACACCATGGAATATTACTCAGCCATTAAAAAGAATTCATTTGAATCAGTTCTAATGAGATGGATGAAACTGGAGCCCATTATACAGAGTGAAGTAAGCCAGAAAGATAAAGAACATTACAGCATACTAACACATATATATGGAATTTAGAAAGATGGTAACGATAACCCTATATGCAAAACAGAAAAAGAGACACAGAATACAGAACAGACTTTTGAACTCTGTGGGAGAAGGTGAGGGTGGGATGTTTCAAAAGAACAGCATGTATATTATCTATGGTGAAACAGATCACCAGCCCAGGTGGGATGCATGAGACAAGTGCTCGGGCCTGGTGCACTGGGAAGACCCAGAGGAATCGGGTGGAGAGGGAGGTGGGAGGGGGGATCGGGATGGGGAATACGTGTAAATCTATGGCTGATTCATATCAATGTATGACAAAACCCACTGAAATGTTGTGAAGTAATTAGCCTCCAACTAATAAAAAAAAAAAAAAAAAAAAAAGCAGAAACATTACTTTGCCAACAAAGGTCCGTCTAGTCAAGGCTATGGTTTTTCCAGTGGTCGTGTAAGGATGTGAGAGTTGGACTGTGAAAAAATGTGCATGCTGAAAAATTGATGCTTTTGAACTGTGGTGTTGGAGAAGATCTTGAGAGTTCCTTGGACTGCAAGGAGATACAACCAGTCCATCCTAAAGGAGAACAGTCCTGGGTGTTCATTGGAAGGACTGATACTGAAGCTGAAACTCCAATACTTTGGCCACCTCATGCGAAGAGTTGACTCATTGGAAAAGACCCTGATGCTGGGAGGGACTGGGGACAGGAGGAGAAGAGGACGACAGAGGATGAAATGGCTGGATGGCATCACCGACTTAATGGACATGAGTTTGAGTAAACTCCGGGAGTTGGTGATGGACAGGGAGGCCTGGCGTGCTGCAGTCCGCAAAGCGTCAGACACGACTGAGCGACTGAACTGAACTAGAGTGTGGCTGGCCTTAGACATGCCTTACTTAAGGTATAGAGTTCATGGGGTCGCAGAGAGTCAGACACGACTGAGCAACTGAACTGAACTGAATGCATAAATAACTCTGGAGAAGGGAATGGCAGCCCACTCCAGTATTCTTGCCTGGAGAATCCCATGGACAGAGAGCCTGGCAGCCTACAGTCCGTGGGATTGCAAAGAGTCAGACAGGACTGAGTGACTAACACTAACACTATGCATAAATAGAATTACACCAGGTATGTGTCACTTCCTATTATTCAAAAGAATAATTGAACCGAATGACTTAGCCACACTTTTGTCTGCTTTAGTTTATTTAATAATAATCCACACACGTTTTCTTAGATTAATAAATTTATTCACCTATGCCCACAGTAACAATAAAAACAAAAATAGTATTTTCATTCTCATCTGGCATGTATACTTTCCAGTGATAAAACTGAGCTAATTTAAAGAGAGTGATTTACTTCGTTCAAGTGTAACATTTTTGAAAAATCACCAAATTCTGTTTTGCAGAAAAGTTACTTTTTATTATTCCATGAGCTGACATGTTACCTAATCAAGGAAAAAAAAAATGAAAAAGGTGGAGGAGTGTGACATGTATGTTGATACATAAGATTTTGATTGTTCTCTCTAGCAGGAAACACTGATATTATTGAAATGTTAGAAAAATTGTAAGTATGAGTGATAGAATTTCTGCTTTATATATTGCATTCTTTATTTTAATGAAAGATTAATAGCTTTTTTTTTGGTCTCTTTGTAAAAAGGTGCATGTTGATATATGAAAGGCAGCAAGTGTGCTTGTTAGAGTCTAGATTTTGGGGTAATTAATGATTAAGGATGTACACAACAAAAGAACATTTTTTTTGTGTTATTGCTACGGCAGCAAATTCTGCCTGACATTTCCGCAGCCCGTCTTCCAATTAAGAAGGCAGCTGTCATACTGACTGAATTGATAATCTGTTTCTCTGTCAGCAGAGAATGAGAGAGTTCAAGTTTAGGAATTAGTGTTTCCTCAGATTTTTGTCACTGACAACAAGGAAAATATTCATCTTGATTGTCTTTCTGGCTTTAGATAGTTATCCTGTTTTCTGTAGGTCTGAATTATTAAAACTGATATAGGGTACAAGTCTTTAAAAATTACAATAAAAACAAAGATTCTTTATCAGTCTTCTGTTCTCTGTGAAGACAAAAAATACAAAAAAGAATGGTATGTTCAAATGAAAATGTCTATATGAAGGATGGTGAAGTTTTAGTCAAACCAAAATTGATTCTAGAAATCAAACTAAAGAAAGAATATAATAGTAAAGTTTACAAATCCTTCTGCTATGGATAGCACATACTTTCTCTGCACTGGTCCCCAAATACTTCTAGTCTGTGTCTCCAGGTTCTTCACAATACGGCTGAAACTTAACTTTGCCTCATATAACAGAAACACACACACACTTGGATAGAGACTGAAGAAAAAAAATCAAGTGTCTATGTTTTGTAGTATGCAAAACACTAATTTCTTTACCTTTCTATCCATTTAAAAATGTTTTGTGAGTTTCAAATCCAAATGCTGGTCTGATGACAGAGGGCATCAGGAAGAATAAGATATAAATGATGGAAAATTATGTGAGAATGTGAAGAGGAAAGGTGAGAAAGAAGTATGAAACCGGATAAAGGAGAAGGGAAGAGAAGAGGAAACAGATGAAGAGTGAGGTAAAGAGAAAAAGAGAGAATAAAAACAATAAGTGTTGCAAAACTGGATGCTCTTAGGCCCTTCAGTTGGGGAATGCAATTTAGAAGACAGTAGAAAAAATTTTAAACTAAATTTTAATTTGGTCTAGAAAATTCATATTGCTTCCACTTAATCCTTAATATATCACTTCTCTTCATATCAGTTTCTACCATAGCCTCTCTCCCTACTCTGCATATCACTCATTTGAGCTGTATCTATCTAATATAAAACTTGCTGTTTAGTCACTAAGTCATGTCCAACTCTTAGGGATCACATGGACTGTGGCATGCCAGGCTTTCCTCTCCTTTACAGTCTCCTAGGATTTGCTCAAATTCATGTCTGTTAAGTCAGTGATGCCATCCAACCATCTCATTCTCTGTCACCCCCTTCTCCTCCTTCCCTCAATCTTTCCCACCATCAGTATCTTTTCCAAGAAGTTGGCTTTTCACATCACATGGCCAAAGTGTTGTAGCTTCAGCTTCAGAATCAATCCCTCCAATGAATATTCAAGGTTGATTTCATTTAGAATTGAATGTTTTGATCTTTTGCTGTCCAAGGGACTCTCAAAAGTCTTCCTCATCACCACAATTAGAAAGCATCAGTTCTTCAGTACTCAGCCTTCATGGTGCAACTCTCACATCCATACATGACTGCTGGAAAATCCACAGCTTTGACTATATGGACCTTTGCCAGCAAAGTAATGTCTCTGCTTTTTAATACACTATCTAGTTTTGTCATAGCTTTCCTTCCAAGGAGAAAGATCTTGACAAATACCAGGACAGCAAAAGAAAATCAATTTAAAAAGTCAGTTCTAAAATTAAGTTATATGTCTATTTCTGGGATTATGAGAAAATGAAAAAAAGTGGAAGTCAGTCAGTCACATCCAAAAAAATATTAATTTATTCAATAAAATTAATGCATTTATATTAAGTGAATAAAGCTTATAAATCTAAAAAATATGATTCTAAAAGTGTAAGCAGAACTGGAAAGACACCTTGCTTATGGAGACTAGAGGTTGGACCTGTCATGATAAGGTGAGTTTGAAATTGAATATAATGTTTCCTTGCTGCTAAAGTTGAATTCAGTGGTGAGCAGAAGGAAAGTGACACACAATACTAAAAGCATCTGCTACTGAAGTTAAGAATGACAGCAAAGATGGCTAGCCTGAGTAGCTGGAAAAATGAAACTTCCAACAATTGAAATGAAAAAAGCAACAGGCAGGGCAGATTTTTGGACAGATTGAGTTTAAAGCATCTACTTTTGTTAAAATGGAGCTATCAAATGGTCAAATACATGTGGATTTCAAGGTCTCTTGTGAACATATACATTTAAATGTCATGCTTAGTTACTCAATTGTGTCCAGTTTTTTGCAACCCTTTGAACTATAGTCCACCAGACTCCTCTGGCCATGGAATTTTTCAGGGGACAATACTGGAGTGGGTTGCCCTATCCTCCTCTACAGGATCTTTCCTAACCTATGTTTTGGCAAATAATCTGATCTGACTTTTTCCTTGATGCTATCCATCCATTCACCAACTCTTCAAATTTTACCAGTCAGCTGACACATGATGGCATCTTTTATGTTTAGCTCCATTCTAGACTACCTTTAACTCATTTATTGACTGACTTTAAGTTCTGGCTTCAAAATCTATCATGTTCTCTAGTGAAAAATTCCTGGCCTTAAAGAGCCCTATTCTTTGAGTTATTTTGCTAGACTGCCTGTAAATCAGGCAGATACAGGCTCATGCTTTGAGATTCCATTTATCTATCACTGCTGTAGAATGCATGTCCAATATTTGAGCTTCACTTCTACCGAGAATTTAGATCCCTGTTCTCAGTTCAGCTGGATCTCCTCTGATTGTCAGACATGAACCACTACTTTTATTTTATTCTGCCTATTCTCAGATCTTTGCCAATGGTTCTACCATCTATATACTTGTTAGTACACTTTGGACTATTGGTTATGGAGTACAGAATAATCATAATTACTAATTGCTTAAAATAAACTCATTTTCAGCCATTTAAATGCATTTGTTTTATACAAATAGTTTATTAATTCCTATTTCACTTCCTTAAAATCTCATAATTATGCAAAATAAATAAAATTGTATAAATTCAAAATGTTCTGATACTTGCACAGTTAAATCCATCTAAATACTTATACATAATAAATCCTGCATTCACACTCCAGATAATTATTTAGCATTAGTATTTTAAAAAAATTTAGCTGTAAAAATTTTCATTCCATTAGCCATTTTATCTCCTATAACTTATTGTCTCCTAATTGAGCTAAATGAATAACACAATCTAAGTAGAATATCAAATAATAAAATTTATATCAAAATGTCACAGTATTCTACTACAATAAACTAGAAATTGAAACCAAAATAAGCCCAAAGTAACTGGAAAGAAAGCTTCGCATGTGGCTCAGTGGTAAAGAATCCAATTGCCAATGCAAAAGATGCAGGAAATTTGTGTTTGATCCCTGGGTCAGGAAGATTTCCCGGAGGAGGAAATGGCATTCTACCCCAGTATTCTTGCCTGGAAAATCTCATGGAAAGAGGAAACTGGTGGCCTATATTCCATATGGTCACAAAGAGGCAGAAATAACTGAACAATTGAGCACACACATACACATTTGGAAAGAAGGACATGATAAAGACACTAGCAGAAACCACTAGTTGAATTGAGGAAAATAATAGGGAAAAATCAATGAAACAAAAAAGATGAGTTTTTGAAAAGATCAATAAGATTGATAAACCTCTAGTAAAACCAACAGCAGTATAAAGAGAAAAGACACAAATAACCAATACCAGGAGTTAAATAGGGCATTATCACCACAAAGACTGAGGCCATTTAAAACGATAGGGGACAGACTTCCTTGGCAGTACAGTGGTTAAAATTCTGTGTTTCATGCAAGAGGTACAGGTTCAATTCCTGGTCAGGGAAATAAAATTCCACATTACATGCATAATGGCCAAGAAAATATAAAAATAATTAAATGCAAAGAAATAAGGGAATACTACAAGTAATAAAAGCAGTCACTAATAAACTAAACAGTTTAGATGATACTAACAAATTCTTCAAAAACCAGAAAACTAAAACAAAACCAATTTGAAAGAGATAGAATAGCTTATAGTCTGTAATTTATTTCAAGATTTCAAAAGCTCCCATAAAACAACTCTCCAGTTCTACCTTCATTAAAAATGTTCCATTGAATGTTTCAAGAACAATTAACACTGATTGTGCACAGTCTCTTCCAGAAAATAGAAGAGAATGGGATATGTATTAGTTTTCTATTGATGCTGTAACCGATTTTTACAAACTTAGTGGCTTAAAGCCACACAGGTTTATTCTCTTATAATTCTGTGTCTTATGGGGCTAACATCCAGGTGTCATCAGAGTGAGTTCCTTTAGAAGACTCTAGGGGAGAATGTATCCCTTGGCTCTTAAGGCTTGCAGCAACTGCCAGCTTTCCTTAGGTTGTGATCATGTAACTCTAACCTCTGCCTCCATCTTCGCATCATCTTCTCCTCCAAGTGTACCTAATATCCCTCATCCTCCACTTACAAGGACTCTTGTGATTATAAAATACTTAGATATATGCTTAACAAAACATATGCAGACTCTGTACGTTGAAATTGCAAAATGTTAGTGAAAGAAATTAAAGAAGATCCAAATAAATAGAAAGGCATGCCATGTTTATGTATTGAAATCTCTTTATAAGAAAGATGTCAATTCTTACAAGTTCATCTGTAACTTCAAAGCGACTGCTCTTAAAATCCCTGAAAGTTTTATTTTGTTATTTTGTAAATAGACAGGCATACTCTAAAGTTTATATAGAGAGGCACAGGCCCCAGAATAGCTAAAACTATCTTAACAATGACAACAAAGTGAAAAATATCACTCTCCCAAATATTAAGACATAATCATCATAACAATGTGATCATGGAAAGGGTTTAAAAATATAAAACAATGGAGTACAATGGAGGACAGAAAAAGAGACCCTTAAAAATATGTTCAACTAATTTTTGACAAAAATTAAAAAGAATTCAGTGGAAATAGAAGTGTTTTCAACACATGACACTGGAATAAATGAACGCGACCTGAACATGAAAGTTGCATGGTCGTGTGTAACTCTTTGCGACCCCATGCACTATACAGTCCATGAAATTCTCCAGGACAGAATACGGAAGTGGGTAGCCATTTCTTTCTCCAGTGGATCTTCCCAACCCAGGGATCAAACTCAGGTCTCCCACATTCTGGAGGCAAAAACAATGACAACAAAAAACCAGAACAACATAAACTTCACATCTTATACAAAATTAACTCAAAATAGGTCATGGAGTTAAATATAAAATTGTAAATCTCAGAGCAAAAAAGAAATAAATAAGCTTTAGAAAAAGTTTTCAGGATAGCTAAGCAAAAAGTTCTTTGATTTGACACCAAATTCATGATCAATAAAAGGAAGCATTGATGTCAGATTCCATGATAATTTAACATGCTTGCTCTTTAAAATCCATGTGAAAAGGAAAAAGACAAGATATGCACTAAGAGAAACTATTTAGAAACCATACATATGACAAAGGACTAGTATGTAGAATATACAAGGAACTCTCAAAATGTAACCAAGAAAGAACAAAAAATCTAATTAGAAAACAGGCAAAAGACGTGAATAGACAGTTTACTTAAGAAGATACATAGATAATAAGCACATAAGATATTTAACATTACCAGCCATTAGGGGAAACATAAATTAAAACCACTGTAAGATATTACTGGAAACCTATCAGAATATCTAAAATAAAAAATAAAAACAATAACACCATATGATATAGAAAAGTGGATTGCTCATACTTGGTGAAAAACAATTTGACAAATTTTTTAAAACTAATCATGTAATTGCCATATGAACCAGCAGTTTCATCCTTGGACATTTATCCCAGAGAAATAAAAGCTTGTGTTCACACATCAAACAAACAAAAAATACCAAAGTTGAAACAAAAATTAAAGTTAAAATATAAATGATACCTATACAAATTTCATTTGTAATAGCCAAAACCTGGAAACAACCTAGATGCCCTCCAACAAGCGAATGGTTAAGCAAACTACAGTATTCACATACCATGGGTACCACAAAGCAATAAAAAGAAACAAACATTGATGCTCAACAACTTGGAAGGATCTCTAGGGATTTATATTTACAGGAAGTTCGCTGGGTGGTGGCAGCGGTGGTGGTAGAGCAAGGCCAGAGAGCAGCGATGGTGGTGATGAGAGGACGACAAGGGGAATCCGGGGGAATCCCTGCAGCGCTGGGATTGTTCAGATCCTGCTGTGGTGGTGGAGACTCAAATGTGCGTGGGGGTAAATTGTATAATCTTAATACAGACATACACACACAAACACAAGCAAAACTGAGGAGATCAGAATAAGATGAATCAACTATATCAGTATTAGTATCTTGATCTGGGCTGGATGACGCACAAGCTGGAATCAAGATTGCCGGGAGAAATATCAATAACCTCAAATATGCAGATGACACCACTCTATGGCAGAAAGTGAAGAAGAACTAAAGAGCCTTTTGATGAAAGTGAAAGAGGAGAGTGAAAAAGTTGGCTTAAAACTCAACATTCAGAAAACTAAGATCATGGCATCTGGTCCCATCCCTTCATGGTAAATAGATGGGGAAACAGTGGAAATAGTGACAGGCTTTATTTTGGGGGGCTCCAAAATCACTGCAGATGGTGACTGCAGCCATGAAATTAAAAGACGGTTGCTCCTTGGAAGAAAAGTTATGACCAACCTAGACAGCATATTATAAAGCAGAGACATTACTTTGCCAACAAAGGTCCATCTACTCAAGGCTATGGTTTTTTCAGTGGTCATGTATGGATGTGAGAGTTGGACTATAAAGAAAGCTGAGAGCTGAAGAATTAATAATTTTGAAGTGTGGCATTGGAGAAGACTCTTGAGAGTCCCTTGGACTGCAAGGAGATCCAACCAGTCCATCCTAAAGGAGATCAGTCCTGAAGATTCATTGGAAGGACTGATGTTGAAGCTGAAACTCCAATACTTTGGCCACCTGATGTGAAGAGCTGACTCATTTGAAAAGACCCTGATGCTGGGAAAGATTGAGGGCAGGAGGAGAAGGGGAAGACAGAGGATGAGATGGCTGGATGGCATCATCAACTCAATGGACATGAGTTTGAGTAAACTCTGGGAGTTAGTGATGGACAGGGAGACCTGGCATGCTGCAGTCCATGGGGTCACAAAGAGTCGGACATGACTGAGCAACTGAACTAAACTGAACTGTTTGACTAATATAATTTTGCAAAATATTACCACTGGAGGAAATTCAGCAAATTATACAAGGAATTTCACTGCCTCATTTTATAACCACACAGTAATCTACAATTATTGAGATAAAATTTTTAATTTAAAAATTTTGCAATACCTGTAATAAATATTTAGTGGAAAGATCTAATTATCTGTCTCTTTTAGCCATACTCGAAAATTGTCTTTATTTTTTACATGTAAATTTCTCAGTGACTACCACAGTTAAGTTATTGTTGTACAGTTTAGCATATATCCATCTTTGATAGGACAATCATTTAACCTAATGCTTTCTTAAACTGTATATTCTTGCTGGTAGAATGATATACAGTGATGAGTTTCTATATTTTTATCTGTTCTTTCTCTTGTAAAGCTTTATTTTAATCATTTAAAACATATTCTTGGGATTACATTGTTTGAATTGTTTGAAAATTTAGTCAACATTTAACATATATGACACATATATGACAAGTAACATATATCATCTTTCTGAAATATACTTTACTTTTTTTGCATTTAAACTATTTTATACATTTATTTTTTAGAGTGCACATACTTCACAAAAGATTTGGTCTTTTTCGCTCTACTTTTTCAAAGTTTCTTCAGAGCTAAAAAATAAAGAACATAAGGGAATGAATTTATTTTCAGCTATAAACAGTAGCAACTCATTATTAAAATCATATAGTCTTCCTTAGAAAAAATTAAATGCTAATTAAGTGTAGTTCAAGAAAAGGATAGTATTTATTCCAGTAATATTACACTAATATTTCATAATAGCTCATTAAAATTGGCAACACAAAATAAATCACTTTAGACATGATATTTAGGCAATTTATTAACAAATATACACATATCATTTCTAAATATACATATACTGACAAGCTCAGTCTTTGGAAGTTTATATATGGTAAGATTCCTTAGATATCTGATGTTATGAGCGTGCCGTTATGCTTCTGTATTGATAACATATTGAGTACTTAATGAAACAGACAATTTAATTTACATATATTTTTATTTGCAGATAGTTTCCTGAAGATGTGGTTTTCTAAAGATGTTCAGATTGGTATCTAGAAGCAGATACCAATACAGGTTTTGATGTGCAACAGGTTTATTGGCAGAACTATCTGTGAAAGATAAAGAAGGAAGGGGCAACGAGAAGTAGGCAGAGAGATCTTTCAAGGGTTCCTGTCACCTATGAAAGAGAAAGAGTATAAGAATAGGGAATATTGGATAGGAAATGGCTCAAATCACAGCTGAGTTATTACAAAGTTTTGGCCAGGTATATGGAAAGTCTAAACATTGTTTCCCATCAGAGGAGGCATCCTTAAAGCAGGAATGGATTGGATGCCTCTGTGTGGCTCACGCTCAGTTGGCTAGGAGCTGCTCAGCTTGATGCAGAACTGCACAGTTACTCAGTCTTGTCCGACTGTTAGCAACCTTTTTTTTCTGTTTGTTTGTTTTGCTCTCATTTTTTTTAAATTTATTTATTTTAATTGGAGGCTAATCACTTTGCAATATTGTAGTGGTTTTTGCCATACATTGACATGAATTTGACTGTAGCCCGCAAAGCTCCTCTGTCTATGGGATTTTTCAGGCAAGAATACTGGAGTGGGTTGCCATTTTCTCCTCCAGGGGATAGGGTTAAATTCTAAGTTGTGTTAGTTATTTTCTGTTTGATATGTTTCCTGTTTATGTTCTTCCCTCCATTATCTTAATAATGGACTTCAGGCCTGCATCTTCTTCTTCTTCATTTTGTTTTTTTTTAATTTAACAAACTATAAACAGGTCTCCATATCTTAAGCATTTTCCCTGTTCATCTTACCACACTGCCAGTAGAGTTGCTGTTTAGTTGTTATGTGATGTCCGAATCTTTTCGACCTCATGTATTATAACCCTCCAGGCTTCTCTGTCCATGGAATTTCCCAGGTAAGAAAACCGGAGTGGGTTGCCATTTCCTTTTCCAGGGCATCTTCCCAACCCAGAGATTGAACCTGCATCTTCTACATTGGCAGGCAGATTCTTTACCGCTGAGCCATCAGGCAAATTTTGTAAAAGAGACATTTTGCTTCAATTGCTTCAAGTGCTCAGTGGTTCTCCTTTGCTAAGTGTATACTCAAGGTGAAAATATCCTTCATTGACCATGAATTTCCTATCTCCCTAACATTAACTTGATTCTGCAAGTTACAAGATACCACTTTGCTTCATATTTCTGAAACTTCCCAGATGCTATTACTTCTTCCAAGATTATCTGTCCCACCCTGTTCTTTTAAAGCATATGAACGTTATAAATTCTAACCATCTTCCAGATCCTATTATAATCTTTTCTATACTGAAAAGTCTTTCTTGATCAAAAACCTAATTTCTTAAGTGGTATTAATATCTCCTTTTGAAACCACTCTTGTTGTCCATACTTAAATACAAGGCTGTTTCTTTCATTTGACTATAGAGATATTTATATAAGAACCTTGATTTATTCAGATTTATATCTCAAGTGTTTAGCCCAGGGTGTGACATCAGGTAGATGCATAATAATTATATGCTGGGAGAATTGATAAACAAATTTATATTCTTACAAAACAATGCTTTATTTTATGTGTTCTTTTACTCCTTGCTCATGGGGTTTCCAGGGGAACTGGTAAAGATATCAGCCTTCTTCTTTCCGGGTGCTGCACTGTTGAAAGCTCATGACTAATTAACTATCAGAATTCTCAGATTTATGGCTTTATCTTTAGTGTAGCTTTTATACAGATGCATAACATACATAATGGGAAGTATGTTTACACTTCCCATGTGGAAGAGGAATTTTGGAAGATGACCCAGAAGCACAATAACTCAAAGTGCCACTTGGTTGACATTTGAGCTAATCTTTCCTAATTTCACAAACATAAATTAACATGACACCTTATATTATTGTATTGTTATGTAAAAAGTGTTACAAACTCTACAGAATTCATTTATGATGATTTTTCTATTTATTTAGAAAGCATCTACATTTATTTAGTGGCCAAAACTGTTAGACAAAAGTATGTGTTAATTAACGCAATATGTAATTTCTTTTTAGCAGTCTGGCATATTACCATTGGACTTAGTATTTATGAAGGCTAATCACAGCAGACTCTCTGCTCTGTATTTCTTACTTAGTATTATCCTTACATTTAATTATTGAATTTTCTGTGAAAATATTTTCAAGCAGAAAATATTTTTTTTTCAAGCAGAAAATATATTTCAAGCAGAAAAAATTTTCTAACCCTAACCCTAACCCTAATTGTCTGGGACAGAAACCATAAATGCCTTGCCATTTTGTTGCAGATTTCTGAATAAAAATGCATTACTAGTTTTCTTACTTTCTTAACTATTTAGAAGTCCAAAGTTTTCAAATTTTCTAACCCAACAAAAACAGCCACTCATTGTGGCACCAGACCCACATTATAAGCATCAAAATGGAATGTGCCTTTTAACTAAATGACCAGTAGGTTATTTAACCAAAGGCTTAATTGTTGGAAATAAAATAGTAAGCATTAGTGCACTTATTAAAGAGTAGTTTTAATTATATGTGGCATTAGCTCAAGCAACTAAATAGATAAGTTTCTCTGATATGCAAATATTTGGAGAAAAAAAATACAAGACAATTTAATAAAATTAACTACGTGTGCCAATTTGGTTTTCATTATCCACAATACTCGTTTACATGCTATATTGTAGATAAGAGTCTTGTAGACTACTCACATAAACTGTTATTTAAAGATAATTAAATTATAAGATCAAGAGGGGGAAAAAGACTTTTTTAAGTTAAATTTGGTATATAAATTTTATTACTATAAATAGAAGCCTTAGATAGCTACAGCTAGTGACCCCATTCTCATCCAACATTCATAGACCTAAAGTACCTTATTAAAAATACTTCATGCATTTCTCAAAGTTTAAATAACACAATGAGTTTTCTTTTTCTGTTTAGGAAAGGAGAAAAGAATAGCTTGATTGATTTATTTTTATAGCAAATAAACACGTACTTTTGTTTACACGATGGCACAGTGGTTACACATAATTTTATTTAAAAAATCCGCCTGCCAATGCAGGAGATACAAGAGATGTGGGTTCAATTCCTGGGTCAAGAAGTTCCCCTGGACTAAGAAATGGCAACCCACTCCAGTAGTCTACAGACAGTGAAGCCATGGGGTTGCAGAGTCACACACAGCTGAGCATGCATGCACATCTGTATATTTGTACATTTTGGAAGTAAAATACTTTAAAGCAATTTATTTATTTCCAAATTTTAACAAAGTCTACCTTAATTAATAGGAGATATTTTGAAAAAAAATAGAGATGTTCTCTATCATCTGCATTCTACATTTTTTTCTTATTTGCGATGGATTTTCTGGTCATATATTTACTAGTGAAAACAAATTAACTGAATTGCCTAAACTGTCTTTACAGGATTCACACACAAAAAAAGAGAATCTAAGGCTATAAACACATATTTTAAAGACAAACTATCATGAAGACATTTGATTCTGTTAAGATTCAAACCACCATAGCATAAAGGGACAATAAAGAATTTATAATCCCCATAAGGACTGTAGACTGAAAATACATGTAATTTTTATATGTATTTTAGATGAGAGAAATGTATGTAACTAAAGATAGAATTAAGAGAAATCATAGAAAGGGACAAATATAATCAGAATTCTTTATATTTATAAAATTGTTTACATTATACCAAAATAGCTCTAATATCTAAACATTAATGACTCAATAATTTCGGAAATATATAGTTTAAACTACATTCTCAATAGTCTTGCTCAATGAATAAATGAATGCTCAATAAACTCAATGAATAAAACCAATGAATGATATGAAGATGTAAGATCAATATGATACTTGACTAAATTCTACTCTCATTCATAGTAAAATCTATGTATAATATAAGTTTGTACACAATTTTATAAATGAAGATTAGAATAATTAAGGCAGTTGCCAAAATTTTTACAGACTGTAACTGACAGAACTGGAAATTGAAATCATATGTTTGATTACAAATTGTTGTGTTTTAGGTTTTAAATTCTATTATGAATTTTGTTCTTTATATATAGGAAGAATTAATATTAAAAAACTAAGTTTAAATATATTTTGCAATCACTAAGTAGTGAGAGTCCTATAAAAGAAGCAGTGTTTTGTTATGTTGATTTAAAAAGCCTCATTAATAACATTCTGCTGTGGATAAAATCAAATGTGAACAGCTTATTTATCATTCATTAATTCTAAAATGTCACTATTCATAACTTTGTTATAGCCACGCATTCTGGGAAACAAACTCACTCAGAAGGACAATGCAGATAGTGGAGCGCAGTTTATTACACCGGCGGGCCCAAGGCAGAGTCTCCTCTTAGCCAAGGACCCTGACCCGTTTTTGTGAAAACCTTGTATACCCTAAGTGTACGTGTCCAAACCCACCACCCCAAATCCCTTGAGGCTTACAAAGGAAGGGTAAATACAATCACAATAACCCCATCATTCACACATTATGTGTTCAAACAGTTAGTAATCAATAAGCCCGAGGTTACATTCCAACCAGTTAATAACCGATAAGCCTATGGTTACATTCCGATAGATACTGTCCGGAGGCAGGGGTGATTAGTGTCTGTTTTCTCTTAGGCAATGAGTAACCTGGATGGGGTCTTCAAGACTCCCCTGCCCAGAGGGGGTCTTATCCTTCCATTGTCATTCCCACAGGCGCTAAGCACAGAGTTCAGAGTCCACTGAAGAGGGCCGCGCACGACCAGCACGGACAGGCCTGAGATGGAGTCCAGGCCCTATGAATTCCTTCTTCAACTTAAGTCATTGTTTCCATAACATTCCAAGTATGCCATAAGGTAAAAGCTACAGAATTATTTAAACTTCTGTGTATGTGAATTGTATTTGTTCTTTTTAGCTCTGATTTTTTCTCAGTACTTGATCTATTTATTTAGAACAAGTGAAAACATGAATATCAGAAAATATTCAAAAGTCTTCATGATTTCCTGTATAGCACTACAGAAATGATGTATATAAGCAATTTATTTTGGCATGTTAAATTTGAGGTTAAATTCTAATCTATTAGTTTTCTTCTAGTATGGCTGAATAAGTTCTTTTTGATCATACCTTCCACAAAGAGAAACTCTAAAACTGTATAGGGTTAAAACATTTTTTGAAAAGGAAAAAAAAATGAAAAACAGAAGCAAAACAGCAACAACAGAAAAAACCTGAAGTCATGGGAGAGAGAACAAAAACAGGAGACAGATTCTGGAGAAAAATAAGCAATCAGAATGGGAAGACTTACTTCTTTCTTTTCTTTTTTGACTAATGGAAGGCCATGTTAGTGCAGGATATATTAATAGAAATATATAATCATATCTATATAAGTATTTGTAAGGTATCTATGCCTATACTATATATATATATTTTCAAATATTTATAATTACAGTATATCTATATATTTATAAAAGATTAAGTTCTACAATAATCACCCAATGCTATTTAATTTCACTGCTAATGATTCTACTACTGATGTCTTTTATCTCCTGGGAAGAAATATTTAAACATATCCAACAAATCACATGGTTAGTAAGTAAATACTTTCAATGCCAAGTACAGTATATCCCACTTTTTGAAAGTTTGCTTTTACAAAAGACCTATATTATGACCTTTTTTCACTAACTAAAGGAAATTGAAAGTGGAAATTTGCTTTTACAGAAAGGATGAAAATTTAGAACAGCATTCACCTCTTGTTTGCAGCAGCTATTATTGAGGTAGCAGGTAACTTGAGCAGAGCTAGTGGCACCACCAGGCGCCTTCTCCAGGAGTATACTCAGCATCTCAGCATCAAGCTACCATAGATTTGAACTGTGTCTGTGAGCATCTGTGCTTCGTCTTAATTTATTTTGTGCATTTGTTAGCAAGATGTATATAAGGTAGGACTTCCCTTGTGACTCAGAGGTAAAGAATCGGCCTGCCAAGTGCAGGGGACATGGGTTCCATCCCTGAGTCGGGAGGATCCACTGGAGACTACAATGGCAATCCAGTCCTGTAGCCTTGCCTGGAACATCCCAAGGATGGTGTGGGGCCTGGTGGGCTACAGTTCATGGGGTTGCAAAAGACATAGACATGACTTAGCAACTAAACAACAACAACATATAAGGTAGTTATTTCTTCACTTTATACCATTTCAGCTTAGAAAAGTTTTCATAGGAATGCTCTGCTTTCAGATAGCAGGGGAAACCTGTACTGCATTTCTAGCCATTTTTTGTATATTTTAAAAACATACTACCTATGATATATAGCTGAACTGCAAATGCTTCTATAGTTATTGTAAAAATAAACAGATCCCAATAGCAATTCACTGCCCAGTGTGTGTCTACCATACTGTAGAGATTTGTCTTTATTATGTTTTTGACACAAGTAAAGAATGGGAAATATAACAATCCCTAAAGCTCTTTTCTTAAAGACTTCAGGGCTTATTCAACATACTCTCATAAAATTCAAACTCTCAGCAGGTGAGACTGATCTACAATAACTTAGGAAGAAAAATAAGGACACACTTATCTTGGATGCAACATCCAAAAGTTAATCCTGGGATATTCTTTGACTTCTACAGCTTCAGTCTGATTTACATTAATACATTAAGCTGTTACAACTTCATGAGGTCTTTTGTTACTTTTAGGTATTTGTTTGGCTATTTCTGCTGTTTCATACTCAATAAGATGAGTGTTTATAGTTGTACGGTCAATGAAAAAAGTTGAATACCTGAAAGTAAAGAACAGAAAATATGTAGTATATGGTTTTTAAAAATGTATTTTGTCTAGACTTAGTACTTGTAAAAAATAACATTAACATGCTAGGACAAAAATCGAGTTTACTATTTTTATTAGGCAATTGTATTTGGCTGCAAATCAAATCCCCAAGATTTTAATATGATCTTACTATTGACTTTCACTATAAAATCACAGAAGTATCTCACCAGACTAAAATTCTTTATCAGAATTACATGTCATAATAAGGTCAGCAGTTAAAGATATATTCTTGAGGAATGATAGTATAAAATGTTGCTATATGTAAAATTTTGTGCCCCTCCTTCCAACTCATATGTTGAAGTCCTAAACTGGCACCCACACCCTGACCCCTCCATCCCCATGTGGCTGTGTTTGGAGCAGGAAAGTGAAGTGAGGTTGTGAGGGTGGGGCTCTGATTTTATGGGATTAAGGTCCTTAAAAGAAGACACATGGGAGAGCCTGCTCTCTGTGCAGTCACATAAAGGAGTTATGTTAGAAACAGCTTGCAGGCACCACCTGCAAGCCATGGGAAGAGTCCTCAGAAAGAAAGCCACATTGCTGGCACCCTAATCTTACAACAGTTTCCAGAATTGTGAGGCTAAATAACCATTGCTTAAGTCACCCAGTCTATGGTACTTTGTTACAACAGCTTGAGGTGACAAATACACTGTATCTGTCAGAAGTAATAGCTTACCTAGTCTTTCATATTTTCAGCACTTGTATTTTTAAGATCTTGGCCTCCACTTTGCACTCTATTATGGGTCTTAACTGGTAACAATCTTTTTCACACTTGAATAGATGTGTATCATCCCTCCAAACACACACAGGTTATCTCATACAGATTGGTGCTGAGAACCATCAACTGCATTTCCTAAAACAGAATAAAATGGTCACCGTTCTGAAATTCACCACTTAGCCTCAAACTTGAACGTCTTGCTACAATAGGGTAGACTCAATTTTATATTTTGGTATGTCAACATTTTATCATGTGTTCAGCAGATTTTAATAATACTGTTTTTTACTGTTGCTATTTAGATTATATATGAACTAATATTCAAAGATTATAACTTTTCTTAAGCCTTATCTTAAGGTTAAATATTGAGAAATGTAATATTTTTATTATTAGAAATGATATTGCAATAAAATTTTAGCTTTCCCTTACTTTGAATTATTGTTTTAAGGAAATGCACAGAATTATGGTCCAAAGTGTTGTGTTACTATATGATTCTGAGCAACTTTAGAGCCCATTAGCAGTACATGAAAGCAATTGACTTAAAAAAAAAAAAAAAGAAAGCAATTGACTTGACTTTAAATCACAAAATTTGATATTATTTTCTTTAAAATATGTACATATAGTATCTTATACATGTGAGCCAGAGGGAAAAATAACACATATCCTGGTTTATAAGAATACAATATAACACAAGTGAAAATGTAAGCAACTAAACACATCTAAAAACTGTACTGTAATACAGAACACACTATGGAGAAGTAAACATTTTTTTTTTAAGTCTGAAGGTCAATGAAGAAAAACTATACATCCACTGAGAATGAAACAAAATTTGGGTTCTTTGTTTTGTGTTTGTTAGAAGAGGATGAAAAACGTCATGGGAGTGAAAAAGTACAATCATATTTAGAGAGAATTGAATTATCCAAAGTTAAGTATTATGGGAAGTTTAAAATAATCCAAAATTAGCTGTTTTTACAATGAATCAGGCCATAGGGTTATGAGGTTGATGGACTGAAACTTTTCAAGTGAAACTGATATAGCAGGTTGTTTTTCCAAATCCAAATAATAGTTTAGTTTTATTTTCTAATACTTTTATTATAAAATTTTCAAACAGTAAAATTGGCTGATACTGTGAAACTATGTGCTAACAAAATCAAGATTATTATTTTCCATATTTGGTTTATACACATATATACATTTTAACCAATAAAAGTAGACATCAGGAAAAGTCACCCATAATTCAGTATGCATGTTCTAAAAAGACAGACTTTTCTTTCATAAACATAAGATATTGATTTTAACTGTCCTTTTCAAACAGGATTCTATCATAGTTGATGCACTACATTTGTTTCCTGAGACTCTTAGATCTCTCGGAATAGTACCACTTTATTTTTTATGACCCTGACTTTTTTTGTGTCTATTATATTATTTAAATTATTTATTTCATCTGGATTTTGCTATATAAACTAAGAGTTATGTCCAAAAGCATAATCAGACTCAGATTAACAGTTATGGGCATGGATACTTCACAAGGTATTCCACATTTTATATACCATCACATCAACAGATGTTTATGGTTAGGGTATATAATTAATAACAACAATCATTTGCTTAAGATAATGACAAGAGAACCTCTCCATTGTAAAGATATGTTTCCCTTTAAAATTGTATCAGACTCCCCTAGGGGTCCAGTGGTTAAGAATCTGCCTTCAAAAGCAGGAGGTTTTACACTTAGTCTGGGAAGATCCCACATGCCAAGAAGCTAAGTCTGTGTACCACACCTACTGAGCCCATTTATTTTTCTCCATATTTAAACTTTTTTCAAAAACAATATGAAGTAAAATCACATTATAATGTAAATAATAGTTATAGAATCACTCCTATGTCTCAATGAATTTTAGGAAAAGCAAAGATCTAAAACAATGGGATGAAGAAATATCCAAAAACACAGGGGACAAAGTATCTTGGGTACAAATCCTTTCCTTCTTTTTTTCATTGTAATTCCTTGTAGTGCTCCTATCAGTTTATATGTTATCCTACTTTTCTAGTTCTTCTATAAATCCCATGACCAAGTAGTAAAAGAAATACACAAACTGTGGGAAATTGTCCAAGACTGGTATCCTAGACCAACCTTTATCTTTCATTCACTCAAAAATTTCCAAATCCTTCCATAATAAATGAAATATATCCAATCCATTTTTATTTAAAAAAATATTATCAATTGAATTTTTGCTGTATTTCCCTTTTTTTTTTTTTCTTTCTTTCTCATTTTTTTTCTGAAAGACTTTTTGGAAGAAAAATGAGCAATAGTGTTCATTCAAATATTTGTACAATTTGAGCATTTGTTGATTCCCACCAAGTGATTATTACCTGGTTTAAACAACTATGATGTGTTCAGGTAAATTACTCAGTTTGTGCCCCTGAAAGAAAAGGCTGACAAATGTCAACATTAAACCTATCAATTCTAATTTACCTCCTTTTGAGACAGCACTCTCTTGGCTAGGGTAGATTGGAAAACACTACAAAAGGATCAACAGTTCACCACCCAGAAAGCTAAAGTCACCCAAGGACACATATAAATAAACACAGAGCTGCCTTAACAACTTAACATTAATCATATACTCCCCTTCTTTACTCAAAAAACAGAATATCCAAAAGTATCCAAAAGTAGACTTGCAGAGCAACATTGGGAAGAGAGAAATAAGTAGAGGATCCTTAAAATACTTATCCTCAGCAGCTATGTAAGAGTGTTTCTGCATATAATTGGGACTAATGCTTCAATTACCTGGATGTTCAAACAGTGAAAGTTAATTTATTTCATCACCAAAAAGAACCTGACTGTGTAGCTGTTCTCCAATGTAACTTTTCTCTGTTATTGGAGAAACTTCCAAGTTACTTTGGCCTAAACTGAAAAATATGAATAAAGATGATATCCTGATAAGAATTTTTAAGGATTAAATGACACATGCGTGAACCAATTATATAATGGGCACATAATAGATTTTCAATGATGGTAAGTTTCTTTGCTGCCATACATTTTCAAGTAACCTGTTGTTCACATCTTGTGATGTGACTTATTCATGTCTTAATGAAACTTAACACCTATGTGCAATGAAGAAAACCGATCTCAGATGTAATTATAAGTGAAGTGAAGTGAAGTCGCTCAGTCATGTCCGACTCTTTGCGACCCCATGGACTGTAGCCTACCAGACTCCTCGGTCCATGGGATTTTCCAGGCAAGAGTACTGGAGTGAGGTGCCATTTCTTTCTCCAGGGGATCTTCCTGACCCAGGGATTGAACCCGGGTATCCCACATTGTAGGCAGACGCTTTACCATCTGAGCTACCAGGTGGTTGTAATTATAAGAGAACATCACTCTAATAGTAAGCAATGAGGTGCACACATTTAATGTCACACTTTAAATTATAGGACAGGAAAATAAGCAACACCACTTCTTTATATGTACATGTGTTTGTATTATGTTAAATTTTCTCTTTTGAATGTTTGTGTTATAATGCCTTCATATTAGTAGTTAACCAGATATAATTTATAATAAATAAATGTATGTATACCATGAATACGTGTTAGTATTGTATTTTACTGTGAATAATAAAAAATTTTAAAGATCACTGATTTAATTAGTATAAGCAAACACAAACTTTGGGAGTATTTGTAAGATTGCAAATATATCCATTATAGACTAAATTGAAATTAATTGCCAAATTTCTGTGTGCTACTACAAATTTATTTCAAAAATGACTGAGGAATTAATTTATGAAAAGAAAACAATTAATAACAACACACACAGAATACAAGCACCAAAATATCCCTGCCTGAATCTAATTAAACTGCTGACAGGAAGAATACAAAGTAGAATGCTCCAGGGCTGGAATGAGAGGCATGTTCTGAAGAATAGTAAACATGTCCAGAAATGAGCAGTTTTCCGCATGACCTCCTTGCCATTAAATATAGCAAGGAAAATAGCAAAACTGCAGGCTGTTGAATTAAAAAAAAATAGTCACAACCTAAAAGTTGAGAGCTATGTTTTATTCAGCAGAAATATTTAGGACTTAAGCCTGGGAGGCAGCATCTCAAATAATCCTGAGAGAACTGCTCTAAGGAGACCAGGAGTGTTGGCGAGGAGTCAGATTTTACAACAGCATGTAACGAAGGACAGGGAGCCTGAACATCAAGAGATTATTGTTAATTAAAGAAAACCAGATGTTTCAAGTTAAGGAATTGGGTGCTTTTCTTTGTATGGGAAGATGCAGGAGTCTGGGCTCAGTGAAATCATTCCTTTCATATGCATCTCAGCTATTGGGGCCAGTACCCTGCTATTTTTCACATCCTGAGTTTTTCAGGGCTCCTGGTAGGGAGTGGCTGCAGCCTGGTGGCTGTCAGATCACAGGTGTTCTTTTTCTTCTTGAGTGACCTGGAGGGCTGGAATCACCAGTGACTGTGACATCCTTGTTTGTTGATATGCCATGTCTCAAGACTAATGTATACAGATTACACAACATAAATATTGGACCTCCTTCTGACTTTGGATCTTATTTAACAAATTATTACACTTTGATGAATTTGCTTTTTGCAATGCCAGATCAGTAATTTTTCTTTTGGTTTTCAGGAAAAAATTAATATTGCATTCAAAGCAGAAAATACTATAAATGAGCTTATTTACAAAATAGAAATAGATTTGGAAAACAAACTTATGGCTACCAGCACGGAAGGGATAAATTGGAAGATAGAGATTGACATGTGCATACTACTGTATATAAAATAGACAGCTAGTAAAAACTTATTGTATAGCATAGGGAACTCTACTCAGTACTCTGTAATGACCTATATGGGAAAGAACCTAAACATGACTGGATATATGTGTATGTATGACTGATGTACTTAGCTGTGCACCTGAAACTCCCACAATGCTGCAAATCAGCTGCAATCCATTAATTTTTTAATGGTTTTTCTAATGTTACTCCTTGGATTTTTTTTCCAGAGAAACATATGGAGCTAACATTTTTTTTTCTATTTTATGTCTCATAAATATATCAAGTCTACAAACCAAAAACATGTTAAAACATATAAATAAAATAAAACAAAGGCAGTACAATTTTTTAGAATTTATGAAAGTTCAACAAATCAGAACATATTACCACTGACCAAGGAAGAACATAATAAAGGCAACAATTGTATTTTCCTGCATTATCTCTGGTGGTAAAAATAATCTTTGTATATTCGTCATGTATAATTCCCATTGGAATTAAAAATAGACATAATTTCCTATGTTCCATGGAATGTTTTTGGTACTTTTACAAAACTCTTCCTTCTACAAATTAGAGGTTCAGCAAGATAGGCAGATGTCTTTTTCTTAAGAAATACTATGCTCTTCTAGTTTGCATAGTATTAAATACAAACTGAAATAATATGATTTACACGTCTGAAGACAGGTGAAAGATAGGATAGATTCTAATAATGTCGTATTTATTTATGTTGGCAAATAGTCTCTGTTTAGTTTATGTTAGTGATTTTAATACCAGTGTAGTGCCAAGTACATAGACTCAGACATCACCTCACTGACAGAATGTATTATAAATTTAAAGGTGCAATCATTAAAGGGGAAAAAAATCATGCAGTGAGTTGCAGAGCACACATAATGCTCTAACTCTTTCTATCTCAGAGAAGGGTGCTCAGTTCACACATATTAAAATGTAAACATCTTGGAATGGGCTTTACAAGAGGGTGCCTTCTCCAGGAGTGACAGTAATTGTTACAGAAAAGGTTGAAGGTGACCATGTATTAGAAGGACAAACCTTCTTGGTCAAGAAACTACTCTGGTTACAAAAGAGGAGCCTCCTGAGCACACTGATGCCTGATCCTATTTTCACCTGATTTAGTGAGATTGAGGCTCCAGGATATTCTCTCTTAAAACAGCCACTCTTAAATAACTAGAACTGTCATTGTAATACTGCTATCTCAAATTTAAGCTCCAGGAATCAAGAGCTGAAAGTGGCTTCCACTTAACAAATATCAATGCTATCAAGACCATTGTAACAATTTATAGTATATTCAAATTCATACTAATTTGCTGATTAGTAATGCCATATTTTGAAGATCTGTGAATTCCATTGTCTTCACTTTCTTTGTTTGATTAATTTATTACCAATGTATGTGATTAAATAAGTAATATGAAATTTCATGAAATATTTATTGAGATGAAAATAGCTTTTCATATCATTTTTATTGCAAGTATTTCAAAATTTTAAAAATTCAAAAGTGTTGACAAGTAAAAGCAAATCATTCAACATTATAGAGATAAAAGTTATATATCAAAAAAATAAGTAACAACAATTATTCATGAACTTATATTTTATAATCAAAGTTTTAGGTTTTCTATATATTTTTGTAATATCAGTATTTGCAATGTCATTGTAATGTCATTAAAAGAAGCACATATTTTAACTTTTGTCATATCATGAATAGTATTAAAAACTTAAAATATTAGAATTTTAAAAACTAAATAAATTCTTGTTTCCTTTGTTGCCAGAAAAGGAGATAATGATAGTTTCCACAGTTTTAGTAATTTATTATAGTAGTAGATTGAGTGATGCTTTGCTGTGCTTAGTCGTATCAGACTCTTGCAACCTCAGGGACTATAGCCCGCCAGTCTCCTCTGTCTGTGGAATTTTCCAGGCAAGAATACTGGAATGGGTTGCATTTCCTACTCCAGGGGATCTTCCCCAGCCAGGGATTGAACCCATGTCTATTGCATCTCCTGCACTGGCAGGAGAATTCATTATCACTGCACCACCTGGGGAACCCTAACTAAATGATATATGCTGTATGTGTGCTTAATTGCTCAGTCGAGTCCAACTCTTTGAGGCCCCATGGACTGCAGCCTGTCAGGTTCCTCTGTCCCTGGGGATCTCCAGGAAAGAATACTGCAGTGGGTTGACATTCCCTCCTCCAGGGGGTTTTCTCAACTGGGGGATTGAACCCAGGTCTCCCATGTTGCAGGCAGATTCTTTACCAACTGAGCCACCAGGACTAAATGATACCCCCCCAAATTCATATCCACCTGGAACCTAAGAATGTGGCTTTACTTGGAAATAGGATCTATATAGAAGTAAATAAAGAGATAATGAGATGAAATCACATGACTGCTGTCTTTACAGGAGAAAAGAGGGGGAACTTCAAACACAGACACACAGATAACTCAGAGATGAAAACAGTGTGAAGATACAGGCAGAGAACGGAGCGACACAGCTGTGAAGCCAGGGACTCCAAAGGCTGCCAGCAGCTGACAGCAGCTAGGACTCATGGGGCAAATTCTCCCCCAAGCTTTCAGGAGAAATCAATCTTCGTTTACTGGATTTTGAACTTCTGGCTTCCTGAACCATGAGATAATGTATTTTTATTATTTTAAACAAGTGGCTCTGTTTTAACTTGTGCAATTGTTTTAGGGCAGCCCTAGGAAGCAACCCATGCCATGTGGGGCCACCCAAGACGGACGGGTCATGGTGGAGAGGTCTGACAGAATGTGGTCCACTGGAGAAGGGAATGGCAAACCACTTCAGTATTCTTGCCTTGAGAACCCCATGAACAGTATGAGAAGGCAAAATGATAGGATACTGAAAGAGGAACTCCCCGGGTCGATAGGTGCCCAATACAGTACTGGAGATCAGTGGAGAAATAACTCCAGAAAGAATGAAGGCATGGAGCCAAAGCAAAAACAATACTCAGTTGTGGATGGGACTGGTGATAGAAGCGAGGTCCGATGCTGTAAAGAGCAATACTGCATAGGAACCTGGAATGTTAGGTCCATGAATCAAGGCAAATTGGAAGTGGTCAAACAGGAGATGGCAAGAGTGAATGTCGACATTCTAGGAATCAGCGAACTAAAATAGACTGGAATGGGTGAATTTAACTCAGATGACCTTATATCGACTACTGTGGGCAGGAATTCCTTAGAAGAAATGGAGTAGCCATCATAGTCAACAAAAGAGCCTGAAATGCAGTACTTGGATGCAATCTCAAAAACGACAGAATGATCTCTGTTCGTTTCCAAGGCAAACCATTCAATATTACGGTAATCCAAGCCTATGCCCCAACCAGTAACACTGAAGAAGCTGAAGTTGAACGGTTCTATGAAGACCTTTTAGAACTAACACCCAAAAAAGATGTCCTCTTCATTATAGGGGACTGGAATGCAAAAGTAGGAAGTGAAGAAACACCTGGAGTAACAGACAAACTTAGCCTTGGAGTACGGAATGAAGCAGGGCAAAGGCTAATAGAGTTTTGCTAAGAGAACCCACTGGTCATAGCAAACATCCTCTTCCAACAACACAAGAGAAGACTCTACACATGGACATCACCAGATGGTCAACACCGAAATCAGATTGATTATATTCTTTGCAGCCAAAGATGGAGAAGCTCTATACAATCAGCAAAAACAAGACTGGGAGCTGACTGTGGCTCAGATCATGAACTCCTTATTGCCAAATTCAGACTTAAACTGAAGAAAGTAGGGATAAACACTAGACCATGCAGGTATGACCTAAATTAAATCCCTTAGGATTACAGAGTGGACGTGAGAAATAGACTTAAGGGACTAGATCTGATAGACAGAGAGCCTGATGAACTGTGGACAGAGGTTCATGACATTGTACAGGAGACAGAGATCAAAACCATCCACATGGAAAAGAAATGCAAAAAGGCAAAATGTCTGAGGAGGCCTTATAAAAAGCTGTGAAATGAACAAAAGCGAAAAGCAAAGGAGAAAAGGAAAGATATTCCCATTTGAATGCAGAGTTCCAAAGAATAACCAGGAGAGATAAGAAAACCTTCTCGGTGATCAATGCAAAGAAATAGAGGAAAACAACAGAATGGGAAAGACTAGAGATCTCTTCAAGAAAATTAGAGATACCAAGGGAACATTTCACACAAAGATGGATTCAATAAAGGACAGAAATGGTATGGACCTAACAGAAGCAGAAGATATTAAGAAGAGGTGGCAAGAATACACAGAAGAACTGTACAAAAAAGATCTTCACAATCCAGATAATCACAATGGTGTGATCACCTACCTAGAGCCAGACATCCTGGAATGTGAAGTCAAGTAGGCCTTAGAAAACATCACTATGAACAAAGCTAGTGGATGTGATGGAATTCCAGTTCAGCTATTTCAAATCCTGAAAGATGATGCTGTGAAAGTGCTGCACTCAATATGCCAGCAAATTTGGAAAACTCAGCAGTGGCCACAGGACTGGAAGAGGTCAGTTTTCATTCCAATACCTAAGAAAGGCAATCCCAAAGAATGCTCAAACTACCGCACAATTGCACTCATCTGACACACTTAGTAAAGTAATGGTCAAAATTCTCCAAGCCAGGCTTCAGCAATACGTGAACCGAGAACTTCCAGATATTCAAGATGGTTTTAGAAAAGGAAGAGGAACCAGAGATCAAATTGCCAATATCTATTGGATTATTGAAAAAGCAAGAGAGTTCCAGAAAAAAAGTCTATTTCTGCTTTATTGACTACACCAAAGCCTTCCACTATGTGGATCACAATAAACTGTGGAAAATTCTGAAAGAGATGGGAATACCGGACTACCTGACTTGCCTCTTGAGAAACCTGTATGCAGGTCAGGAAGCAACACTTAGAACTGGACATGGAACAACAGACTGGTTCCAAATAGGAAAAGGAGTACGTCAAGGCTCTATATTGTCACCCTGCTTATTTAACTTATATGCAGAGTACATCATGAGAAACGCTGGGCTGGAAGAAGCACAAGCTGGAATTAAGATTGCCAGGAGAAATACCAATAACCTCAGATATGCAGATGACACCACCCTTATGGCAGAAAGTGAAGAGGAACTAAAAAGCTTCTTGATGAAAGTGAAAGAGGAGAGTGAAAAAGTTGGCTTAAAGGTTAACATTCAGAAAACTAAGATCATGGCATCTGGTCCCATCACCTCATGGGAAATAGATGAGGAAACAGTGGAAACAGTGTCAGACTTTATTTTTTGGGGCTCCAAAATCACTGCAGATGGTGATTGCAGCCATGAAATTAAAAGACGCTTACTCCTTGGAAGGAAAGTTATGAACAACCTAGACAGCATATTAAAAAGCAGAGACATTACTTTGCCAACAAAGGTCCGTCTGGTCAAGGCTATGGTTTTTCCACTGGTCATATATGGATGTGAGAATTGGACTGTGAAGAAAGCTGAGCACTGAAAAATTGATGCTTTTGAATTATGGTGTTGGAGAAGACTCTTGAGAGTCTCTTGGACTTCAAGGAGATCCAACCAGTCCATCCTGAAGGAGATCAGTCCTGGGTGTCCATTGGAAGGACTGATGCTAAAGCTGAAACTCCAGTACTTTGGCCACCTCATGCGAAGAGTTAACTCATTGGAAAAGACCCTGATGCTGGGAGGGATTGAGGGGCAGCAGGTGAAGGGGACGACAGAGGATGAGATGGCTGGATGGCATGACCGACTCGATAGGCATGAGTCTGAGTAAATTCCAGGAGTTGGTGATGGGCAGGGAAGCCTGGCATGCTGTGATTCATGGGGTCGCAAAGAGTCAGACACGACTGAGTGTTGAACTGAACTGAACTGAACTAGGAAGCAAATATGATTACTTGATATACCTGACATACCATGCCCTTATTACTTTTCTGCTTAATGCCTCATCTTGACTTGCCAATTATGCAAGATATTAAATGCCCACTATGTTCACTGTTGTCATAAGGATTTTCCACTGCTACATTACTCTTTTCTAGTGGTTGAGCCTTAGCATTAACAGTTCTTCAGTGAAAATAAAATCTATCATTTGAATAGTTCAACCTTTTTCTATATAACATTTCTAATATCTGTTTGATATTTTTACTCTTTAGAATATGTAAAAGACTTCTTCATAATTAAAAATATAAAATATTTAAAATATAAAAAAATTAAATAAAAATCTCCTATGAGAGAAAGCAAGAAATGATAGATGGATAACTAGACAGATAGACATATAAGTAGACATGTAAGTAAATGAATAGTTTTATTTTCCATTTATATTCTTTCAAATTTGGGGTCACATTGTCTATACATAGTTTTATAGCCTGAAAACATGTTGAAAACACTTTGTACTGAGAATATTTTTCTTGTGATTAGATTCACACTTCATGGTTCCAAAATATTTCCATCATATAGCTAAATCTTAATATTCTAATTACTGTATTCTTTTTTGGGATAAATACATTTCATAGGAAGCATTGTCAAGATCTTGTCTGATCTTGCTCAAAGACAACTACCAATAATTAGAATTACTTAACCAAACAGTAGAAAACCATAACAGGTTTAAAAATTATTTTGCTTGTAAAATATTTTATTTTTCATTTATAGAATGGTCAATTGTAAAGAAAATCTTCCTAATGGGATCTTTAGCCAAAACGCTAAGCAGTCTTATGATTGATGATACTTGGGCCAATTCAATTCAGTAGGTTGAGCCATCTTTCAGCATTCATTCTACGATAGCTATTTCTAGCAACAAAGTGGCAATATGTCTCACTTGATATCCTTCATTGTTCACAAAGGTGCACATTTGTTTCCTATTCTTTCCACATTCATCCTGGTGCCCAGTTCCTTCTAGGAACTAACATAAATACCCCCTTGGAGGCAGAGAGTAAATGGCTTTTTCCCATGACCGTCCACAGTTTCAGAATACGAACACGGTTTCCACAGGCTCCCTCTATCCCTAAGCAGTTATTTTTTCTTATGTTTTTTCTAATACCACGCTGTTGCATAAAACTTTCTACAACTTTGTGTTCTTGACAGTAAAAATATACTGTATCATAGTTTTGCTTTTAGGGGTCACTAATTACTCATTCTCATACCATCTACTTTTGAAAAAACTAAGCACAAGATATGGTCATGAAATCTAATGGAAAACAATTTATATTATTTTTCTGGAGATGTTGATTAGAGAGTGGCTGATCAGTCCAAAAGAAGCTGGGAAATCCCAATTTACTGCTTCTTTAGAAAACTATTTGGAACTGTATATTGTCTTAATCACAAGCCCTGAATGTGGAAATACAAAGCTAATGCTACTATGGTTACCGTGAAATCAACAGAAGAAATTTGTTTTTGAAAACAAAGCTAACAGGATTATTAAAAAAAAAAAAAAAACCTGGTAGAATATTTTATTAGCCTGTAGTTTACAAATTTAACCAGAATATATCTACCTTTTTATCTGAATTGACACTTGGAATTATATTTTGACGCTGTGAAAAAAATCTGAAAAGCAATAAAACAAAATGAAACATCCATGCTAATATTTTTCTTCCATGCTCAACCAGGGTCTATGATACATTGGAATTTGAGCCACTAATCTATCAGTGCCTCATCTTCCAGTTTGTATGTTGCTTTGAAATGTTACATAATTCTTCAAGACTACTATCCTCAGTTTCACCAGTGTCCATTCTATCCTTTGTCTTCTCAATGCCATTTTAATTTCAAAACACCCCCTTTTTCAAAGAACTTGATCATGTGCTCAGAATATTTCATTTATGAGTAACATCTTAAATGTCATTAAATGTGGGTGTATGTTTGTGCATTGCTTATATGTAAAATGAAATATTTTAATATGGTTCCTTTTTCATAATCGTCTTGTTTAGTATCTTTCCATCACTTTAAATCAGAGTGATTGGCAACACTGGCTGTTTACTGGAATCAACTGAAGAGTTTTCAACAACTTACAGCCTGACTGGGCCCTGACTAATTGATTTAGAGTCTCTGGGTGTGAGTCCCAGACACCACTATTTCTTCAATTCCACCAGATGATTCAGTTCTCAATAAAGCAGAGAACCAAAATAAGTAAATAAATAAATAAAATTTAAAAAAATAAAAATAAAGCAGAGAACCACTGTGCTAAAGGGTTAGTTATCTTTCTCTGACCACATATGTACTTATTCTCTCATACTGAGAAATACCCTCACATAAAGCTAGTGACCAAACCGCTGAATTCTTTTGAATGTTTGTAGTTTAGCAGGCAGAGAGAAGGGTGATGTGGTGACTCATCCAGTAAAGAATCTGCATGAAACGCAGGTGACCCAGGTTCAATCCCTGGGTTGTAAAGATCCCTGGAGAAGAGAATGGCACCCCGCTCCAGTATTTTTGCCTGGAGAACTCCCAAGGAGAGAGGAGCTTGGCAGGCTACAGTCCATGGTGTTGCAAAGAGTCCAACACAACTGAGAGACTAAAACTTTCACTTCCATAGATTAGTGTTAAGCATGCTTGTGCACTGGAAATTATGAATTTATATAAAATAAGTCCTTATGTTTGTGGGCACCATGTATAATTAAGGAAGGCCATGCTCTGTGATGCTCAATGTCAATGGGATTATTGTGTTGTGAGATTGTGGGGGCAAGTCTTCCCCACGTTTTATGGGATTCAACCCATTTTATTTAATTGAAAGTCTGTTAGTCACTCAGTCATGTCTGACTCTTTGTGACCCCTGCCAGGGACCCTGCCAGGCTCCTCTGTCCATGGGGATTATCCAGGCAAGAATACTGGAGTGGGTTGCCATTCCCTTCTCCAGGGGATCCTCCCGACCCAAGGATCAAACCCAGGGTTCTGGAGTCTCCTGCATTGGCAAGTGGATTCTTTAGCATCTGAGCCACGAGGGAAGCCACTCAGTCCTTCTAAAAGCAGCCATAAAATTGGCGATTTATTCCACAACCTAACCACAAAGAATAGAGCAGTTGTCTTTCCACTGGCTATTGACTCTATCATTACTTTTAGCTGTGCACCAAGGTAGAGTGAGATTTGGAGTTTATTATTCCTGTGGATAGTGGGCAGTATACCTCTCACCTGCCAACTTTCCTGACTTTTCAGCTTTAACATATGTATACCATTTACTTTTGTATCTTAAAAATAGCATATATATTGGTTTATTATGTCAAATCATTAATAAAATGAGAATTTGATAAAAATTGAAGTTTTTTACAATCTTGAATTTAAAAACAGATTATATTAGTTCAGATAAATCTTTCATGCTAAAAATTTATTTTAATATTTGCATTTATTTTTATAATCACAATCACAGAAATCAATTAATCTTAGTTTAATAATCACCATCAAATTTCCTGTTCTGTAATTTCTTGATTTATAAGTTATAATCCATATTTATGTACTCAGGAAATGTTTGCAAATAGTCTAACATGGACATTAAAACTGGTTATTTTCTGCTTTTTTACCAGCTAAAAATGTATTTTTGTGGTAATAAATGAGAAAAATAACAAAGCTCCTTCTTTTCAAAACAAAGATATTGTTCCATTAAGCATTGACTACAGGAAGTCAATGTGGTTTCTTTTGAAGTGATAAGGTACTAATCACTCATCTCTGAAGCTTAGAATTTTTTTTAATATTATGCTTTTTTTCCCCCATTTTACTAGGATGAAATTTCACCTGAGAGGGATTTCATTCATTTTGTAAGGAATATACTAAACACTAATTGATATATATGCATATTATTTTAGCACCTAAGTGCTTTCCTCCTCTCTGATATCTTTATTTCTATTATTTTTATTTTCCTATGAAGTTTAAATTTTATCTCCATATATAATTTATCTCATTATTTTTATCAAAATTGCTGAGATGTAACATATACAATTAAAAATATCAAATCAATGAATACAAAGAGTTGTGCCAGATATATATACCTGTGTAAACATTACACAATGGAAATATAGAATATTTTTTCACCACCAGAAAGGTCTCTTATACCTATCTGCTGTAAACTCCTGCCATCCTAGGCCAATGCAATCATTAAGATGCTTCTGTTACTTTTGATTAGCTCTACCATTTCTGACTTCCCTGGTGGCTCAGATGGTAAAGCATCTGCCTACAATACGGGTAGACCCGGGTTCGATCCCTGGGTTGGGAAGATTCCATGGAGAAGGAAATGGCAACCCACTCCAGCACTCTTGCCTGGAGAATCCCATGGACAGAGGAGCCTGGTAGGCCCCAGTTCATGGGGTCGCACAGAGTCAGATACGACTGAGCGACTTCACTTTCACTTTCACCAGTTCTGTAATTCTATGCAAATGAATCTTATATAAATTCTGTATTTTGTCTGGCTTTTCTTGCTGAACATAATGGTGGTTATTTGAATTTCTCTAAAACTTTTCTTTTATTCATTTTTTTTAATATCAGCTTTTTTCCACATTACATGGTGTTGCCTTGTATACTATTCATGTTATTTTATCTCAGCCTTTCCTACTTCTTTTATCCTCTTAATCCTTTCTGCTTACATGCTCAATTGTTTCAGTCATGCCTGATGCTGTGATTCTGTGTGGCCTATGGACTACAGCCTGCCAGCTCTTCTGCCTGTAGATCTCTCCAGGCAAGAATATTGGAGTGGGTTGCCATGACTTTCTCCAGGGGATCTTTCTGAACTAGGGACCTAGGGATCAGATCGAGCATGCTCCTCATGTCTACCTCCACTGGTAGATGGGTTCTTTACCTCTAGAGCCACCTGGGAAGCCCTAACCCTTTCTAGGTGTCTCAAAGTACATTTGTTGTTTGTTTGTTTATGCTGATGTTTGTAGCAAATACATATTTCAGAAATGTTATGCTTAGCTGGAAGGATTTTGAGCATTACCTTGCTAGCATGTGAAATGACTGAAATTATACAGTAGTTTGAACACTCTATTCTTTGGGATTGAAATGAAAACTGACCTTCTCCAGTCCTATGGCCACTGCTGAGTTTCCCAAATTTGCTGGCGTATTGAGTGCAACATTTTAACAGCATCATCTTTTAAGATTTAAAATAGCTCAACTGGAATTTCATCATTTCCACTAGCTTTGTTTGTAGTTTAGTTCAGTTGCTCAGTCATGTCCAACTCTTTGCAACCCCATGAACTGCAGCACACCAGGCCTCCCTGTCCATCACCAACTCCTGGAGTTTATTCAAACTCATGTCCATTGAGTCAGTGATGCCATCCAACCATCTCATCTTCTCTCATCCTGTTCTCCTCCACCTTCAATCTTTCACAGCATCAGGATCTTTTCAAATGAGGCAGCTCTTCACATCAGGTGGCCAAAGTATTAAAGTTTCAGCTTCAGCATCAGTCCTTCCAGTGAACACTCAGGACTAATCTCCTTTAGGTGGGGCTGGTTGAATATCGTTGCAGTCCAAGGGACTCTAAAGAGTCTTCTCCAACACTACAGTTCAAAAGCATCAATTCTTCAGTGCTCAGCTTTCTTTATAGTCCAACTTTCACATCCATACATGACTACTGGAAAAACCATAGCCTTGACTACATGGAATTTTGTTGGCAAAGTAATGTCTCTGCTTTTTAATATGCTGTCTAGGTTGGTCATAACTTTCCCTCCAAGGAGTAAGCGTCTTTTAATTTCATGCCTGCAGTCACCATCTGCAGTGATTTTGGAGCCCAGAAAAATAAAGTCAGCCACTGCTTCCACTGTTTCCCCATCTATTTTCCATGAAGTGATGGGACCAGATGCCATAGCTTAGTTTTCTGAGTGTTGATTTTTAAGCCAACATTTGCACTCTCCTCTTTCACTTTTATCAAGAAGCTCTTTAGTTCTTCACTTTCTGCCATAAGGGTGCTGTCATCTGCATATCTGAGGTTATTGATATTTCTCTCAGCAATCTTGATTCCAGCTTGTGCTTCATCCAGCCCATATTTCTCATGATGTACTCTGCATATAAGTTAAATAAGCAGGGTGACAATATACAGCCTTGATGTATTCCTTTTCCTATTTGGAACCAGTCTGTTGTTCCATGTCCAGTTCTAAGTGTTGCTTCCTGACCTGCATACAGGTTTCTCAAGAGGCAGGTCAGGTGGTCTGGTATTCCCATATCTTTCAGAATTTTCCACAGTTTATTGTGATCCAAAGCATTGTTTTTAGTAACACTTCCTAAGGTCCACTTGACTTCACACTCCAGGCTGTCTGACTCTAGGTGAGAGACTACACCACCCTGATTATTGGAGTCATTAAGACCTTTTCTGTATAGTTCTTCTGTGTATTGTTGCCACCTCTTCTTAATATCTTCTGCTTCTGTTAGGTCCTTGCCATTTCTGTCCTTTACTGTGCCCATCTTTGCATGAAATATTCCCTTGGTATCTTTCAATTTTCTTGAAGGTATCTCCAGATTTTCCCATTCTGTTGTTTTCCTTTATTTCTTAGCATCATTCAGTTAAGAAGGCTTTCTTATCTCTCCTTGCTATTCTCTGGAACTCTTCATTCAGATGGATATAACTTTCCCTTTCTCCTTTGCCTTTCACTTCTCTTATTTTCTCAACTATTTGCAAGGCCTCTTCAGACAACCACTTTGCCTTCTTGCATTTCTTTTACTTGGGGATGTTTTGGTCACCATCTTTTGTACAATGTTATGAACTTTTTTCCATAGTTCTTTAGGCACTCTGTCTACCGGATCTAATCCCTTGAATCTATACGTCATTTCCACTGTAAAATCTTAAAAGAGATTTGATTTAGGTCATGCCTGAATGGTCAGGGCTTCCCTGGTAGCTCAGCTGGTAAAGAAACTGCCTGCAATGCAGGAGATCCTGTTATGATTCCTGGGGTGAGAAGATCCCCTGGAGAAGGGATAGGCTACCCACTCCAGTATTCTTGAACTTCCCTGTTGGTTCAGCTGGTAAAGAATCTACCTGCAATGCAGGAGACCTGGGTTCAATCCCTGGGTTGGGAAAATCCCCCAGAGAATGGAACCGGTACCCACTCCAGTATTCTTTTTTTTTTTTTTTTTTTAATTTTTTTTTTTTTCCAGTGGGTTTTGTCATACACTGATATGAATCAGCCATGGATTTACATGTATTCCCAATCCCGATCCCCCCTCCCACCTCCCTCTCCACCCGATTCCTCTGGGTCTTCCCAGTGCACCAGGCCGGAGCACTTGTCTCATGCATCCCACCTGGGCTGGTGATCTGTTTCACCATAGATAGTATACATGCTGTTCTTTTGAAACATCCCACCCTCACATTCTCCCACAGAGTTCAAAAGTCTGTTCTGTATTTCTGTGTCTCTTTTTCTGTTTTGCATATAGGGTTATCGTTACCATCTTTCTAAATTCCATATATATGTGTTAGTATGCTGTAATGTTCTTTATCTTTCTGGCTTACTTCACTCTGTATAATGGGCTCCAGTTTCATCCATCTCATTAGGACTGGTTCAAATGAATTCTTTTTATGGCTGAGTAATATTCCATGGTGTATATGTACCACAGCTTCCTTATCCATTCATCTGCTGATGGGCATCTAGGTTGCTTCCATGTCCTGGCTATTATAAACAGTGCTGCGATGAACATTGGGTGCACGTGTCTCTTTCAGAATCTGGTTTCCTCAGTGTGTATGCCCAGAAGTGGGATTGCTGGGTCATATGGCAGTTCTATTTCCAAGTTTGTTAAGAAATCTGCCACACTGTTCTCCATAGCGGCTGTACTAGTTTGCATTCCCACCAACAGTGTAAGAGGGGTTCCCTTTTCTCCACACCCTCTCCAGCATTTATTGCTTGTAAGACTTTTGGATAGCAGCCATCCTGACTGGCGTGTAATGGTACCTCATTGTGGTTTTGATTTGCATTTCTCTAATAATGAGTGATGTTGAGCATCTTTTCATGTGTTTGTTAGCCATCTGTATGTCTTCTTTGGAGAAATGTCTGTTTAGTTCTTTGGCCCATTTTTTGATTGGGTCATTTATTTTTCTGGAATTGAGCTGCAGGAGTTGCTTGTATATTTTTGAGATTAATCCTTTGTCTGTTGCTTCATTTGCTATTATTTTCTCCCAATCTGAGGGCTGTCTTTTCACCTTACTTATAGTTTCCTTTGTAGTGCAAAAGCTTTTAAGTTTCATTAGGTCCCATTTGTTTAGTTTTGCTTTTATTTCCAATATTCTGGGAGGTGGGTCATAGAGGATCTTGCTGTGATTTATGTCGGAGACCACTCCAGTATTCTGACATGAAGAATTCCATGGGTAGAGGAGCCTGACTGGCTGCAGTCCATGGGGTCGCAAAGAGTCAGACAAGACTCAGCGACTTTCACTGAATGGTTTAGTGGTTTCACTTAATTTCTTCAATTTAAAACTGAATTTTTCAATAAGGAGTTCATGATCTGAGCCACAGTCAGTTCCTGGTCTACTTTTTGCTGACTGTATAGAGCATATCCATCTTTGGCTGTAAAGAATAGAATCAATCTGTTTTCGGCATTGACCGTCCAGTGATGTCCATGTGAAGAGCCTTCTCTTATGTTGTTGGAAGAGGGTGTTTGCTTTGATTTTGGCATTCTCTTGGCAAAACTCTCATAGTCTTTGCCCTGATTTATTTTGTATTCCAAAGCCAAACTTGCCTGTTATTCCAGGAATCTCTTGGCTTCCTACAGTTGCATTCCAATCTCCTATAATGAAAAGGACATCTTTTTCTGGTGTTAGTTCTAGAAGGTCTTTATTTATGTCTTCATAGAACAGTATGTAGAGATAACACCTAAATATTTATTGCTGAGCAACAAATTATCCCCAAACTTAGCAACTGAAAATAACAAATATTTATTATATCACAGTTTCTATAAGTCAAGAATTCTCCCATGGCATGGATTAGCTGTGTTCTTCTGATTCAAAAAATTTTAAGAAATGCATCTAAGCTATAGTCTGGAGCTGGAGCATTACCTGAAAGCTTGGCTTGGGGAGATCCACTTTCCAATTCACTCACATGGAGGTTCACAGGTCCCTGGTACAGTACTGGCCACAGATATCAAATCTTTTCCAAATCAGTCTCTCTGAAGAGATGCACATAATATGAAAGTTAGTCTCCCTAACAATGAAGAATTCAGAGAGACAGAAAAAGATACCTCTCAAAGCAGTATAATCCAATCTGAGAATTAGCATTCCATAATATCTATCATATTTGATTCATTAGAAATGAGTTATTAAACCTAGATCCAACCCACACTCAAGAAGAGGAGATAAACAAGGGCATAAATATCATGAAATAGATAATTGAGGGCTATTTAGAGCCTGCCTACATACTCACACACAAAATGAACTGTTGGACTATTATTTCAGTCATACATTTGATATATAGGCTTTTACATTTTGAAGACTTGGGGCTTCCCTAGTGGCTAAGCAGTAAAGAATTTGCCTGCAGTGTAGAAGACACGCGTTCGAGATGCAGGTTCGATCCCTGGGCTGGAAAATCCCCTGGAGAAGGAAATGGCAACCCACTCCAGTATTCTTGCCTGGGAAATCTCAGGGAGGCTACAGTTCACTGGGGTTGCAAAAAGTCTGCAAGGATTAGTGCAAACCACCACCACCATGTTTTGAAGACTTAAGGAGAAAAATTACAGATTTCTAAAAACATTGCTTTTGGAGTCTAGAAATGTTTTCACCTTTTTTCTTCGCTTATTTCTAGGCATCCTTAAAAAAACTTGCACGTGTGAAGAGCTCAACATACTGCAATCAGAGCATTTTATCATGGCTTTCAGAAAGAAATTACCTCTAAATTATGCAAATTGCCTTAATCAACTGGATAAATATGAGTGTGAACAAAACACGCAAAGTGTTGTTGGAAATTCATTGATATGCATGTTATCATATTCATCATTCTTATTGTTAGTGAATAGTCTGTGAGAACCCCAGGAAAATATGGGTTTCGTGTTTCAGTTTCTATTCTTTGTTATTTATCTATGCTTTGTTGTTTTATTATTGTTACTGTCAGTCAATTTGATGACAATGTACATAAAGTCATGAAAAAAATAAGTGGGTGTAATGTTGTTTATTGACTGATTATGTGAAAGAGCAGTTTGATAATGTTTAGAGTTTTTTCAGTTTTACTGACAAAGATGTTGATCTAGTTTTGTTTTTATTTTTTTATTAAAAGCAGGAATACACATACACATTTTTAAAAAGAAAAAAGTATACTATAAAAAAGCAATCGAAGTATTACTAAAAAAAATGTTATTTTGAAATCCTGAAAAATATACTGATTAAAGACACAAAAAGAAAAAGATATTTTTTAGTCTTATGATTCTACAAAAATAATCATTGTAATCAGAAAGAATGTTTGCTCGGTTTAATTCATTGTTATATCCAAATGAATAAGAATGGGAAGTTCTTGAGATTAACATTGCAAGATTATTTATACAACATCCTCTTTCCCATTTTACAGACAGTGCATTATCCAAAAGTATACCCTGAAATAATGGTTGATTCTAACAATTATTTTTAAATACCCTTTCTCATGCATATAACTTCTCATGCATATAAATTTCTATAACAGAAATTTTATTTTTTTTATTTCACATGTTGATCTTTTACAACTTATACTAAATGTTTTTATACAAAAGCCTTTGTTGTCATTCTTGTTGTTTAATCCTAAGTCATATCTGACTCTTCTGAGACTTAGGCCTGTAGCCCACCAGGCTCCTCTGTCCATGGGATTTCTTAGGCAAGAATACTGAAGCAGGTTGCCATTTCCTTCTTCAGGATATTTTCCTGACCCAGAGATCGAACCCACATCTCTTATGTCTCCTGCATTGGCAGGTGGATTATTTATCACTGAGCCACCTGGGAAGCCCACAAAAGCCCTTTATTTTATACGGAATTTGTTTTATACAAAAAGCACAATTTTACAAGTATATATTTCAAAATTTCCAAATATGAAGTCATTTTTGGTGGAGACTGTTTCACAATTTGTTTTGTTTCCGTATGGTGGTGCTTTAGTCGCTAAGTCATGTCCAACTCTTGCAACCCCAGGGACTGTAGCCTGCCAGGCTCCTCTGTCCATGGCATTTTCCAGGCAAGAATATTGGAGTGGATTGCCATTTCCTTCTCCAGGGGATCTTCCCGACCCAGGAACCAACCTGGGTCTCCTGCATTGCAGACAGATTCTTTACCGACTGAACTATGAGGGAAATCTTGTTTCCCTGTAGTTCCTATCTAATTACCTACCACACAGCTCATCATTAGGATTAACATGCTTTTAATATCCACAGGGAAACATAGAATTCAATAAGACTTTGAAGTTTAAAAGTTAGCATGCATTCTTGACCCTCAAAGAGAATTCTAACTGCATTTAGAATTCTAATGGATTGTAGTCTGATATGTTAGCATGCCAACATTATTCCTACATGCAGTAAAAAAGGAATAGGATGAATATAGGGTCAAGAGGTAGAACTTGAAACAGAGAAGAATGCAGCTTGAGAGGATTTATTAATTGCTCTCAGGTTTCTATGTGGCTGGCTTAAAAATCATTTTGCTTCTACCAGGGTCATAAACTGCACATAACAAAATCTTTTTTTTTTTTTTTCTTGGCAAGAGCTCTCAAATATGTATGTGTCTTTCATGAAGTAACCATCATGTACTAGTGTTGCAACTTATATATTACACAGACTGACAGTATATTCAGAGATAGGTTCCCTGTTCAGCAAATTTTGCCCAGACCTCAGCACTGTATGAATTACTCTGTATCTAAAAATTATTAGTATTGGGTCTACTTCTCAAGAGTGTGTTCCTTATATAGTTTTTGATAAAGTATTCTCTCTGGGAGTAGTCTTGTCTTTCCTAGTTTGAGACTTAAATTGAATATTTCAATTACTAATGCAATAAAGCAAATAATAAAGTAGATGAATTTTTAAAATCAGCTTTTTACATCATGAAATATAACCATACACATGAATATTTTTGCTCTCTGAAATTTTATCAGACATAATGTAATAATTTAGGAAAAGAAGAAACTGTAATGTAGAATGAAAGGAGCAGCAAACTGACAGCGGAATTTAGGAAATACTATATGCATACATTCAGTTGGTTCATGAATTAAACATATTTTCCATTAAAGATCAATTTGGATATTGAATAACTTAAAAATTGAATCTGAAGAGACAAGATAAAAACACTGTTGTTGATTTATTTATTCAGCAATTTGTGACTATCCAGCAGCATTTAGCAAGTGTTTCCTATTTTTCTGGGTTGTTTTAAGCTAACTAGTGGAATAAGAGTGTTTACAGGCTTGTGAGATAAAGAGCCAATAAAGATTATTTTTGACTTAGAACACTTCCCAAATTTGTAGACATGTCACATGGGACCCTGAGCAACTATGTCTTCTCTGAGATCTGGCCCACTCTAGTCATGTTTGCAAGCATTCAAGTAGAGCCTAGTTTCCACATGGTTTCAAAACTCTAGTCTTGGTTTCTGGGTTTCTGACTTGCACTTTACCTGCAATGGGATCACAGGAATGATAACAACTCATTGTTAGCAGAATGTTCTCCCCCACCTTCCCCATGTGCCTCCAGCTACTTGGTTTAAAAAACATAATTAAGCAACCAAACATTCAGGTTCTAATGCAGCCACTTGTTAGTAGGACTTTGACAGATTAAATAGGAGGCACTGGCAGTAAATTCTAAACCAGTCAATCATACATCCTAAATCAGATCAAACTAGTCCATCCTAAAGGAAATCAGTCCTGAATATTCACTGGAAGGACTGATAATGAAGCTGAAACTCCAATACTTTGTCCACCTGATACAAAGAACTGACTCATTGGAAAAAACTCTGATGCTGGGAAAGATTGAAGGTAGGAGGAGAAGGGAATGACAGATGATGAGGTGGCTGGATGGCATTACCACTCAATGGACATGAGTTTGAGCAAGCTCCAGGAGTTGGTGATGGACTGGGAAGCCTGGTGTGCTGCAGCCCATGGGGTCACAAAGAAGTCAGACATGACTGAACAACTGAACTGATTGGCAGTACTCACCTACAACCTCTCAGGCTCAAAGACCACATTGGTCTCAAGTTGGCACTCCCATTGTGGGGATTCTCCTATGATGGCTGGCTACAGTTGTGATGGGAGTGACAGTTGTTTAGTTCAAACACATACATTTCTTGGGCTCTCAACCTCATAGCTAATTTGAAGGGGAATGCAAGGGAATGGGGTCTAAAAACATCATCTGGATGAGAAAGATGTGATTGTGTCTCGATATTTTTACCCTTAGAAATGACCATTTTTTAGCTTATAACTGGTAACAGGGAGATGTTGCTCTCTCAGAACTAGGAGGTCACTTTTGGTTGATGTTTTTACATATAAGCCAAACTCATTTTAAGCAAGGGACTATTTTGGATCAACTACTGCTTTACTAAGAACAAATAAAAGTCTGAAAACCAATAATGAGCACTATTCGGATCTACTTTCTTAACTCAGTAATATATCCACAGCTAAATATTTTAACATTTTGCTTCATGACAACTGCTTAAAGCATATATACCTTTGCTGTTTTGCAGTATGCTTGGTCTGAATTCTAAGTAATGACTCAAGAGGTAGATTGTTTATCCTGGCATATTTTCAGCTGACTTTGAACTTAATTTCTTATATGGTTGATAAGTTAGATGAGATAGTGTAGATAAAATGCTTAGCACAATGACTGGTGCATAGTAAATGCTCATTGCATGTTTGTTTGATCATAAATGATAATCAAAGAAGATAATTTAAGGACTCTCTCTAGACATACTTTCATATTAATTTTTAATATATGTGTGCATGAGAAGTCAACATACTTTAACTGTCTAAATAATTCTCAGCTTCAAGCTAATTAAAGAGTTGACAGTTTTCAACCCAGAAAGTTGGCAATCCTGAGAGAATAGCCAGGCTAATGTGGTGCCTGACTATCTGTGCCCTCTGCAAGTGACGGCAGAGTGTGGAGCATTTTTCACTTCTCCAAATCTCGGGGAACTCTGACTAGACTGTCAGTATGGTCTTTGATAAAAGGCAAAGTGAAAGGATGGTGTACATGTAACCTAATAGAGTACTTTATCTTACAACAGGGAAAGTGTTTAACAAGAAATCCTTTCCTACCCATACATCAGCAAACCTAGGTAGCTTCTTTTAGTAGAGTAAAGAGGAGCTAAATAAAGAATTTATTTTTATAAATTTCAGGTTCTATCTGATAGGATTTGCCACCTATAAGAAATTCATCATTGATGAACCTGGCCAGAACTGCTTGCAATCCTTTTATTTATTTATTTATTTTGAGAATTTTTTTCACATTTATCTGAATACTTTCCCCTTGTTAATGTCATTGACTTTAGGGTGACTATTTTACATACCAATACAAATTTAATATGCATGATATAGTTTATATTTATTTACATGTCCTTTAAATGATTCATTCCTAGAGCTAAGGTCTACAAAGTTTCAAACTTCTTCAGAAGCAAAATTGTTTTTGAAATTCATGGGCATTACAGCTCTTAGGAGTATGTTAGCAGCAAACTTTTAGTTAAAAAAATAAAAAGTTCACGATTTCTAAAGGAATGAAGTTAATATTGAGAGAGAAAAATTACAGACATGCTCCAGAGATACTGGGGTTTGGTTCCAAACCACCAAAATAAAAAGAGTCACAAGACATTTTTGGTTTTTCGGTGCATTTAAGGATGATGTTTTCATGATACTGTAGTCAATTAAGTGTATAACAGCATTATGTCTAGAAAAATAATGTACATAACATAAAAATATTTTACTGCTAAAAAATGCTAACTATTGTCCAAGCCATCAGGGAGTCATAATCCTCTTGCTGCTAGAGGGTCTTGTCTCAATGTTGATGGCTGTTGACTGAACAGGGTTGTGGTTGCTGAAGGTTGGAACAGCAATATACTAAAATAAAACAAAGAAGTTTGCCACAATGACTAACTCTTTCTTTCACAAACGATTTCTCTATAGTATGCAATGTTGTTTGATAGCATTTAGCCACAGAGAACTTCTTTCAAAACTGGAGCTAATTCTCTTAAACCCTGCTGTTGCTTTATCAACTAAGTTTCTGCAATATTCTAAATCCTTTGCTGTTGTTTCAACACTCTTCACAGAATCTTCACCAGGTGTATATTCCTTCTCAGGAAACCACTTTCTTTGCTCATGCATAAGAAACAACTCTTCAGCTGTACAAGTTTTATACTGAGATTGCAGCAATTTAGTCCCATCTTCAGGCTCTACTTAAAATGTTAGTTCTTTTCTATTTCCACTGCACTTACCTACCTCTGAACTTGAGCCCTTCAAAGTCATCCATGAGAGCTGGAATCAACATCTTTCAAGCTCCTATTAAGGTTGATATTTTGACCTCTTCCAATGAATCACAATTGTTCTTAATGCCATCTAAAAGAGTGAACACTTTCCAGAAGATTTCCAATTTACTTTGCCCAGATCCATCAGAGGAATCACTATCTATGGCAGCTATAGCCATACAAAATGTATTGCTTAAATAATAAGACTTGAAAATCAAAATTATTCCTTGATCCATGGGCTACACAGGATGTTGTGTTAGCAGGCATGAAAATAACATTAATCTGTTTCTATATCTCCATCAGAACTCTTGGGTGACCAGGTGCATTGTCAATGAGCAGGAATATTTCGAAAGGAATCGTTTTTTTCTGAGCAGTAGGTTTCAACAGTGGGGTGAAAATATTCAGTAAACCATGATGTAAAAACATGTGCTGTCATCCAGCCTTCATTGTTCCATTTATAGAGCGCAGGCAGGGTAGATTTAGCATAATTTTTAAGGACTCTACTTTTATTTTCAGAATGGTAAATGAACACTGGCCCCAACTTAAAGTGACCAACGAGATTCATTAGCCTCTAGCAAGAGAGTCAGCCTGTTCTTCAAAGCTTTGAAGCCAGGCATTGACTTCTCTCTAGCTGTGAAAAGTCTTAGATGGCATCTTCTTTCAACATAAGAGGCCGTTTTGTCTACATTGAAAATCTGTTTTTTAGTGTTGTCATCTTCATTAATTGTCTAGCTGTTTGGTACAAGAAACCATATATTTTTAAAAAGCTGTTATGGAAAAATTCCTGTAAAGTCTTAATGCAGATTTATATATTTTTGTTTCCTTGGGGTCACTACCTAGAAGTGGAACTGGTGGATCGACTCCACTCAAAAATATGTTTACCTTTATAAAAAACCGACCAACTTTTCCAAAGTGGTTTTACTATTTGCATCCCTTCCAGCAACATGTAAGAATCCCAGTTACTTCACATCTTAACCCAGAGGTATTATCAGTCTTTTAAAAAATTTATATATCTAGCTGGGGTGCAATGTTAGCCTATTGTTGTTTTAATTTTCATTTTACTGGTATTAATTATGTTGAGTTTATTCTAATTTTTTCAGTTCATCCTTCACTTTTATGAATTGCCTGATTTTCAATTGCTCTGCCCAATTTTACTGAATTGTTTTTCATTTTACTTTTAAGATTTGAGATCTGTTTACATATTCTGCACATAAATGCTTATCCTTTCATAGATTATCTACATTTTTAATTGAATGAACTGCTTTTATTTTGATTTTGCAGATGTGCTTTTGGTGTCAAGTGTAGGTACTCTGTGTGCTCTCCGTTTCTTTTTTTAACTTATTAACCAGGCTGAAACTCCTAGGACAATGTTAAAGAGAGCAGTGGTGAAAGAGAACATACTAGCCTTCCTTCTGATTTCAGGGAGAAAGCATTCTGTCTTTCATCACTAATTACAACATTTGTTTAGGTACTCTATATGTACTTTATCAAGTTAAAAAAATTCCCTCTGTTCCTAGCTTGCTAAGAGTTTTTATTATGAATCATGTTGGATTTGTTTAAGTGATTTTTCTGTATCAATTGATGTGATCATGCTAGTTTTCTTCTTTAGCTGGTTGTTGTGATGATTACATTGACTGATCTTTGAATGTTCAGTTCAGTCACTCAGTCGTGTCCGACTCTTTGTGACCCCCACGGACAGGAGCACACCAGGCCCCCCTGTCCATCATCAACTCCTGGAGTTTACCCAAACTCATGTCCATAGAGTTGTTGATGCCATCTAACCATCTCATCCTCTGTTGTCCCCTTCTCCTCCCACCTTCAATCTTTCACGGCATCAGGGTCTTTTCAAATGAGTCAACTTTTCTCATGAGGTGGCCAAAGTACTGGAGTTTCAGCTTCAGCATCAGTCCTTCCAATGAACACCCAGGATTGATCTCCTTTAGGATGGACTGGTTGGATCTCCTTGCAGTCCAAGGGACTCTCAAGAGTCTTCTCTAACACCACAGTTCAAAAGCATCAATTCTTTGGCATTCAACTTTCTTTATAGCACAACTCTCACATCCATACATGACCACTGGAAAAACCATAGCTTTGACTAGACAGGCCTTTGTTGGCAAAGTAATGTCTCTGCTTTTTAATATGCTGTCTAGGTTGGTCATAAATTTCCTTCCAAGGAGTAAGCTTTTTTTTAATTTCATAGCTGTGGTCACCATCTGCAGTGATTTTGGAACCCCAAAAAATCAAGTCAGCCACTGTTTCCACTGTTCCCCCATCTATTTGCCATGAAGTGATGAGACCAGATGCCATGATCTTAGTTTTCTGAGTGTTGAGCTTTAAGCAAACTTTTTTGAATGTTAAACAAGGCTAAACATATTTTAAAATAAAGTCCCCTTGGTATAATGTATAATTCTTTTTATACATCCTTGGGTTTCATTTCTAATATCGTGTTGAGAATATTTGCTTCTATATTCAAGAGAGATAATGACCTAAAATTTTTCTTTTTATAACACCTCAATCTGTTTTAGTATTAGGACTATTCTGACCCCATAAAAATACTTAAGGGTACAGACTATGACAAGAGATTCTAATTGTATTAAAAATGTATGAAATAATCTCACTAAAGGTCATTGGGGGAAATGTGCTGACTTCATTAATTTTGGAAATGAAAGGAGCTTGGACTCTGTAAGAAAATAGTGAGAAGAAAGAGTTTATAGATAGTATATGCTAGTCAGTTAAGTTATCCCACAGTGTTTAGCACCAGCAATTCTGACGTGCTGCTGCACATGCATGCTGGAACTGAATAATTGACTAAATGGATGTTGGTTCAACATCACAAGGTCTCACTGTTGGAGTGGAAATTTACAGATCAGCAGAGGAAAGAGGCTAGAATGATCTATGTGTTAATAGATCAGAATTGGAAACATCAGTAAGAATTCATGTTTAACTTAATATACATTTATGTGTGTATATATATATATGATGATTACATGTACAAATGTGTGCTAAGTTGCTTCAGTTGTGTCCAGCTTTGTACGACCCTATGGATTATAGCCTACCAGGCTCCTCTATCCACGGGATTCTCCAGGCAAGAATACCTGAGTGGATTGCCATGCCCTCCTCAGGGCATTTTCCTGACCCAGGGACCGTAGTTGTGTCTCTTACATATCCTGCATTGACAGATAGGTTCTTTACCACTAGCGCCACCTGGGAAGCCCACATATAGCCTACGTATACAAATAGATATATGTATATACATAGGTTAATATATGCACATATATTTATTTCCTCTGTTAGCTGAGACTACTAAAAAAGAATGATACTCCATTACTAACAATACGCACACCTAGCACCCAGATCTTTGTTTCTAATACCAATCTCCAATTAAAAAAAAAAAAAAAAAAAAAAACAGGGTTCCCTGGAGAAATGGATAATTCTAAGAATGTGGCAGGAAACATATACAAGATGAGTCTAGAGTATCTGACTCACCAGAAAGTAAGTAGCACCAGAAAGTAGGAAAGTGCACAAAAAACAAACAACTTTGTCAGGGTATGTCAAAGGGGCACAGGTGACGACTGAAAGAGTTTTCAAGGTTCAAAACTGGAATACTTTGAGCAAATAAAATAAATAATATAGTTATATAACTGAATTATAACTCAAATTACAAAATACTTATTCATGAGCACATATTTATATAAGTAAATGATTAAATAAATAAATGGAGTAAAGCCTCCCATGCAGAAGAATTCCAAATAAATTATGTAGACACTCCATAGTAAAGTAAGAGGTCATAATTTCTCACATCTTAAATGTGGGATGTGACTTACTTCAAAAGAGCAGGGCATGGAAAGCAGAGAAATCAAGAGTAACTTTGTGAGAAAAACCTGACAAACACCATACCATCCAGATATTTAAAACCAATATTACAGTCAAGAATGGCATTGGTAATAAACACTCTTGACATGATATGATGAAAAAGCACCATAATCCTATGATGTTCCTCACTGAACTCCTACTCCAGTCTATTATAAGGAAAACATCATATAAATTACAATAAAATGAAGTTCTACAACATGCCTGACCAGTACTCCTCAAAGCTGTCAAAGTTATCACACACAAGAAAAGTATGAGAAACTGTTATAGCCATATACAGCCTAAAAATATCATGACAACTAAATATAATATGAGTGAGATCCTAAAACAGAAAAAGAGTAAAGCCAAGGCAATATGACTAAACTATGTAGTTTAGGTCATAATATATCAATATTGCTTCTATAATGATAGCAAAAGTACCATACTGATAGAAAATATTGATAATAAAGCAATCTGATTTTTAGAGGCATATACAAGAATTGACTATACTCTCTGCTGTTTTTTTTTAATGTCTCTGCATTTTATTTTTTATTTGTTTCATTTATTTTTATTAGTTGGAGGCTAATTACTTTACAATATTGTAGTGGTTTTTGCCATACATTGACATGAACCTGCCATGGATCTACATGTGTTCCCCATCCTGAACCCCCCTCCCACCTCCCTCCCCATCCCATCCCTCTGGGTCTTCCCAGTGCACCAGCCCTGAGCACTTGTCTCATGCATCCAACCTGGGCTGGTGGTCTGTTTCACCCTTGATAGTATACTTGTTTCAATGCTGTTCTCTCAGAGCATCCCACCTTTGCCTTCTCCCATAGAGTCCAAAAGTCTGTTCTGTACATCTGTGTCTCTTCTGTTTTGTATATAGGGTTAGCGTTACCATCTTTTTAAATTCCATATATATGTGTTAGTATACTGTATTGGTGTTTATCTTTCTGGCTTACTTCACTCTGTATAATGGGCTCCAGTTTCATCCATCTCATTAGAACTGATGGTCATAAAAAAGAAAAATCATGCAATTGCTTGCTTAATTTTAAGTCAAATTGTATCAACATGAATCAAAACAATCTATAATAGTAAATATAAGATGACACATATGTTAAGCACTATAAAATCTTTTTTTTTTTTAATGTATTGAAATACTTACCTAGGTATATTTTTCCTTCTTGGATGATGGTTACTATCAATATAGTTAATTCTCAAGGCATCAGCATGTATTTCACTTTCTGTATCCAGCCACCTTTTCCTCTCAAGCCTATAATATTTCCAGACTAAAACTTTAATCAGTGCCTTAGGTAAGCTTAGCATTCAAGGTTGTTTCTTCAAGTTAATTAAAAATAAATTAACAATAAAATTTTATTTAACACTTTGTTAAAATTAATCACTCCATAATTAAAATATGATTTGCTGAAAGAATGTTTAAAATGAGGCTTTAAAAATAGCTAAACATAAATCTAGACCCTTCTACACATAATGCAACTGCTTTTGTCAAAAGTATAAACACAGCATGATATTTTTGTTGTTGTTTCACTTAAATACAAACCTGCAGGGTATATCTTTCTTATAAAAAAAATAACCATATAACCTGAATATGTTTTTATGAGAAAACAGACCACTTTTCATGTAGTTATTAGCATGCTACCATTATTAGACTACTTTTCATAGAAGCTAACAGAAGTAACTTTTAGTTTTCAAAATACAATTAATATATTTTCATGTGCAAATTTAATTACTGCAGAGGATATCACATAAAGCAGAACAAAATTTAATTAAACACTGTATTGGCATTTATTAAAAATTGCCATTGTGTTAGTTTATTTTGTTGTTGTTTAGTTGCTAAGTCGTATCTGACTGTGTGATCTCATGGACTGCAGCCTGCCAGGTTCCTCTGTCCATGGGATTTTCTGGGCAAGAATACTGGAGTAGGTTGCCATTTCCTTCTCCAAGGGACCTACCCAAACCAGGAATCAAATCTGCATCTCTTACATTGGCAGGTGTCTTCTTTACGCATAAGCCACCAAGGAAGCCCATTAGTTTGCTAGAGAGGGCTGCCCTAACAAAACAACACAGACTGAGTGGCTTATACAAGAGAAATTTATTTTCTCATAATTCTGAAGAAATCCAAGATTAAGGTATCAGCAAGTCTGGTTTCTCCTGAGACCATTCTCCTGGGCTTGCTGTGGCTGATCTCCAAATATAGTGACATTGGAGATAAAGGCTTAAACACAAGAATTATATGGGGACACAATTGCATTCATGACAGTTATCAAAATGAAAATATAAGCATTACCACTTTATAAATTAAACTGGTTTTGATGACTGGATTTATCAAGGAATTAAACAATGAGTACAATTTCATTTTATTTTCTGTTAACATTTTCTTTTCATCCAATGTCAAATGTTCGATCACAGAATAATTTCTCACATATCCATGCAAAGTAAATCTATTTTCTATTTTTTCAGATGTTAAATGTTATATTATTAATTTTTTTTTAAATTAATTTATGTATTCAAAGTAAATCTCTCTACTTCTCTACCTACCCTTCTAATTTTTTCTGTCTTAATTTATTCTAAGATGTCCACGGTCTAAGATAAAGAATATAGATATTTTTCCAGCTTGACACATTGTTTTAAAAACTAGAGGTTATTTAATTTAAAAAAGGATGCACAGTTTTGGTTTTCAACTTTGCTCAACTCTTTACAATCCCAGGGATGTAGCTCAGCAGGCTCCTCTGTCATTCTTCTCCAGGGGATCTTTCTAAACCAGGGATAGAACCCAGGTCTCCCACATTGCAGGCAGATTCTTTACCATCTGAGCCGCTAGGGAAGCCCCCTTTGTGGCCACAGATAACGCAAAATAATGTCATCATCATCATCAATAACAACAACCGCATTTTTTGTTTCTTATTCCTATGCTTTTGGCTAGGTATTTTTTGAGGTCTCTACATAAACCAACAGTTTTCTAACATTATTTTTGAAATAGAGACTAGGAAAAGAAACTCATTATTGTAAATGTCAAGCAATGATTTTGGACTAATGTTGGAAAGTATAGGTGCTATAGACTGAAATTCGTGTAACTTGATTTTATATAAAAATTGTGAATACTATGATTTACGAGAAAATATATATTTGGTCATTCACGTTATGTATAAGAAATATGCTTGGTCTTCATCCATAGTTCCTGCCTCACAGCTCTGGAAACCCTTGGAATTTACTGTACAATAAAAGCAACTAGTTAATATTTGGTCTCTTGTACTTAGTTTCTGAAAATGACTTGGAAAGGAGACTTTTGGATCCACCCAAGGGTGGGAGCTGGTTGCCAGGAGAACCAATCATGTGATTAAAAGGACTGGAACGTTCAGTACCACCCCCTGCTTTGGGGGGAGGGGAGAACGGCTGGAGATTGACTTGATCACCATTGGCCAATGATTTAGTCAATCATGATTATGTACTGAAGCCTCCACAAAAACCGAAAGGGCAGAGTTTGGGACTTTTTGCTAACAGCTTCGAAACTGGGCAACCATCAGCTTCCAAGGGCTACATTCCAGTTCCCATGCTCTCAGAGGACAGAAGTACTTTTCTTTAGGACCTCATTCTATGTATCTCTTCATCTGGCTATTTATTCTTTTAATATTCTTTTATAATAATTTTTTAATCTAGTGAGTAAGAGTAAATGGATTTCCCTGAATTTTCTGAGCCATTCCAGAAAACTAACTGAAACTAAGGAGAAGGTCGTGTGAATCTGATTCATAGCCAGTCGGTCAGAAGCCCAGGTAACAACCCTGTGACTCACCCTAGAGCTGGAGGAACTTTCTGTGGGATTCAGACCTGTTGAATCTGATTCTGTCTCCAGATAGGCAATGAGTTCTCTGAAATTTTACTGGAGGCTGAGAATTGCGAGTTGGTTTGAGAAAGCTTCCGCACGCATGCGTATTGGAATTTGTTCAGGAAACCTTTGCTGTTTGTGTCTCCCCAAATGCATGTACTGAAATCCTAATGCCCAATGTGATGGTATTGGAGGTAGGGAGTTTGGGAGGTGTTTAGGTTGTGAGGGAAGAGCCCTCATAAATAAATTCAATGCCCTTTTAAAAGAGGACCAAGAGACGTCTTTCACACCTTTCCACCATCTGTGTGTGCGTGCTCAGTAGTGTCTGACTCTTAGCGAGCCCATGGACTGTACCCCCGGAGGCTCCTCTGTCCATGGAATTTTCTAGGAAAGAATACTGGAGTGGGTTGCCATTTTATCTGAGGACACAGCAAAGCCACTGGCAATAAACCTGGGAGAGGGCTCTAACCACATCTTGACCATGCTGGCACCTTGATCATGGACTCCAGCTTCCAGAACTGTGAAAATAAATTTCTGCTGTTTTATAAATCACCCAATCTGTGGCACTTTGTTACAACAGCCTAAAGGATTAAGGCAGCATCTATCCAGTTACTTTTCATATATAAACTGCATCCTGTGTCTCAAATTTTTTGTGTGTAGTAACTTAAATCTTTCAGGAATTGGCAACTCTCTTTAACCAGTTTGTTTTTGATGTTATATTCATTGATATTAGTACTTTTTGTCAAATTAGCAAGAAACAATCTTTTCCAGAAACACTGGAAAAATATAATCTAATATAATGTAATACATATAATATTCATTATGCAAATGTATATCTTGTCTTTCATGAATTACTACTTTTTATCTAATATAAAAATTGTTTCAATTTGCCCCTTGAAGTCAAAATAATTCCAGTTTATGCTTCTGCTGATTTTATCACTTGTTTACTATTCTTTCCATTACATTTTTATTTGAAATTTTCTCAATTCTTTCAGAAATAAGTGTAACAATAAGTGAAAATGCTACTTTTCAAGTGTACACAAATCAGAATTTAAAGTCTCACTTATTTAATTGAAATATCCCAAAGTTCTCACCAAACTGATTTAAAAATTTTTGAGTTTAACAAGCATCTTTGAATAAACATTTTGTATCGCATTTGAATTTGAGTTAGCATTCCAAATCTTTAAAAATAAAAGAGTCTTTAAATGTTGACTTATGCATATTATAAGGTTTAGAGAAATTTCTAATGTGCACACTATATCATTACAATTACCCACTAAAGATTCAACTTCAAGTGTGTTTAAAATACTCGATCTGTCACTGAAGTGAAAATAACACATAATTATTTCAAAATACCAACCAGTCAACAGCCTCAGGAGCTGTGCATTTTCCTCAATAAGATTAAAGCAAGGAGCTGGGCACAACACATTATGCATAATTAAGGTTTTAAGCAGTGCAAAAGTCCCTTTTCCTCACCTTTCAAAACAGTTTTGTTGTCACTTGACTGGCACTGAATATTGTTCAAAAGCAGGATCCAGTCATTCACAACTCCTTTCCTTTGGTTGAATCAAGTCATAGATAATTGTTTACTTTAATGAAAAATTTTAAAACCTCTTACAGAAATTTCTGTCCTAATGAAAGAGTTGTTGTTCAGTCACTCATTCGTGTGCCTGTTTGTGACCCCATGAACTGCAACATGTCAGGCTTCCCTGTCCTTCACCATCTCCCAGAGCTTGCTCAAACTCATGTCCATAGAGTCGGTGATGCCAACCACCATCTTGTCTTCTGCCATCCCCTTCTTCTCCTGCCTTCAAACTTTCCCAGCATTAGGGTCTTTTCTAATGAGACAGCTCTTCGAATCAGGTGGCCAAAGTATTGGAGTGTCACCTTCAGCATCAGTCCTTCCAATGAATATTCAAGATTGATTTCCTTTAGCATTGACTAGTTTGATCTCCTTACTGTCCAAGAGACTCTCAAGAGTCTTCTCCAATACCACATTTCAAAAGCATCATTTGTTTGGCACTCAGCCTTCTTTATGGTCCAACTCTCACATTCATACATGACTACAGAAAAAACCATAGCTTTGACTAGACAGATCTTTGTGGGCAAAGTAATGTCTCTGCTTTTTAATATGCTGCCTAGGTTGGTCGTAGCATTTCTTCCAAGGAGCAAATGTCTTTTAATTTCATGACTGCAGTTACCATCTGCAGTGATTTTGGAGACCAAGAAACAAAGTTTGTCAGTGTTTGCATTGTTTTCCCATCTATTTGCCATGAAGTGATGGGACCAGATGCCAAGATCTTCATTTTTTGAATGTTGAGTTTTCAGCCAACTTTTTCACTCTCCTCTTTCATTTCATTAGAGGCTCTTTAGCCCCTCTTCACTTTCTGCCACTAGGGTGGTATCATCTACATATCTGAGGTTATTGATGTTTCTCCTAGCAATCTTGATTCCAGCTTGTGCTTCCTCCAGCCCAGCATGTCTCATGATGTACTCTGCATATAAGTTAAATAAGCAGGGTGACAATATACAGCCTTGAGGTACTCCTTTTCCTATTTGAATCAGTCTGTTGTTCCATGTCTGGTTCTAACTGTTGCTTCTTGACCTGCATGCAGGTTTATCAGGAGGCAGATAAGGTGATCGGGTATTCCCATCTCTTTAAGAATTTTCATTAATCATTAACTCATCAATATTTTGTGTCCAAGTTAATTTTATTGTTTATTTTATCTTCTATATTGATTTATTTTATATTCTTCATTATTTTAATTAGCTCTACACTACTTCCAGGAAAAAAAGTCACTATTTTTCATTTTAATAGTTTTTGAATTATTCATGCGACAACTCATCAGCTTTGGATTTTATTTAGATTAAATTTATGTTAATTTGAAAACTACCAATTTTTTGAACTTCTTAATATCAGAAATGAAAAAAAATTATAAAAACTATTTTTTCACACTTTCAAAATAATATTGAAAGTTTTATTTTATCTGTCCTTAAAGATACAGATATACTGAATTATATTTGATTAATGTATATGTACCCCTGGAGAAGGGAATGGCTACCCACTCTAGTATTCTTGCCTGGAGAATTCCATGGACACAGAAACCTGGCAGGCTACAGTTCATGGGGTCGGCACAGAGTTGGGCATGTCTGAGTGACTAACACTTTCTGTTTTTTCAGTTCATAATCCAAATAAGCATAACATTCTATGCTCGAAGGAATCTTCATGCCTTTTGAAGGTTCTTACTGTACTTAGTCTGAAAAATCACCTGGAATATTAGGAATGTTATGTTTTGTTAAAATCAGTTTACATGCTCATTAGAGCTTAGAAACTGTATTTTTTATTTTATCATTTAACTTTATGTTTTTGAAAAACATCTGTTGTTTTCATGACCTATCCTGTTTGAGGAGCCTTATAATAATCCTTATTATAATCACTTATTTTAAACAAGATAAACAAGATATAGTTCATTAGATAGTGTTGATATATCAGTCGTTGTAACAGGCCATCATGAAAGAATATGCTCCTTTTACTCTTTGCGACCCCATGGACTGTAGCCTACCAGGCTCCTCTGTCCATGGAATTTTCCAGGCAAGAGTACTGGAGTGGGTTGCCATTTCCCTCTCCAGGGGATCTTCCCGACCCAGGGATTGAACCCGGGTCTCCCGCATTGCAGGCAGACACTTTACCATCTGAGCCACCAGGGAAGCCCTTATGAAAATTAGGCTATGGCTAGTGTTTGTACATTCTCTGTTGTGCTATTGTACACTATCAATTGTGCTTTGCTTCACTTTTGCTGTTGCTGTTTGGTCTTACAGAGTATCCTCATTCTTACAAATTTTTGAAAATTTCTTCTGTTATTATTTATATTGTGTGTATTTATTTTTTTTGTCATAAATTTAGCATTTATAGTCAACTGTGTTAAAGTACAGGCTTTGACATTTTCAGGGTCTGCTAGAACTTTAAGCTTACATTTTTATATCTTCCACTGAGGTAGTTCTATTGTCATAATAAAAAAATAAACTAAAATTTAGTCACATACATTGGCAACTTAAGTAATTTTGAAAATTGACACAACATATATATGTGTACCAGCTCACTAGTGAATATGGGCAGTTTTTCAACTGTGACAATTGGTCCTTCAGGTGATTCTTACAGTTTTTATCACAATTTTGTGGATTGTTTCATTTAGAATCCCACATTACTTTACTAGAGGATTCCTGATACTGAAGACCAGTTTAGTATGTAGGGATGCATAAAACATGACACTACTGTATATTTTCCCTTTATAGACAGCAGGATATTGGTAAATTCTCCTTGGCATGATCCCAATACAATTTTAACATAGTTGTGTATTATGCTATATATTACATTATTAAACATATTCCTGTGAAGAGAAAACCTGTTTTAACTAAGCTTATAACATCTGCTTACAATTTTATATGTCTGATGGTGATAAGAATTTTCCACACATTAGGATTATTCTTGCTTCTCCTCCTCCATCGACACATTTTCCATACTAGTTGCTGTAAAACATGTGAAATTGAAAAAAAGACCACTCCGTTGCTATCCATCTGAAACTATCAAAGTATTGTTAATCAGCCATAGTGTTGTTGTTTAGTCACTAAGTCATGCCCAACTCTTTAGGACCCCATGGACCATAGCCCACCAGGCTCCTCTGTCCATGGGATTCTCCAGGCAAGAATACTGAAGTGGGTTGCCATTCCCTTCTCCAGGAGATCTTCCCAACCCAGGGGTTGGACCTGCATCTCCTGCATTGGCAGGTGGACTCTTTACCACTGAACCACCAGGGAAGCCCTTAACTGGCTATACTCCAATACAAAATAAAAAGTTTAATTAATAAATAAAAATACAAATTACACATTAAAAAACAGAGAAAGAGAGACCACTGTCCCTGCATAATTGTGCCAGGATGAAGGTGCATCTGGATGAGCCTATATTGTACACAAAGTATTTATGGAAGTCATTCCTACTCAGAATGCTTAACAATAAACCAAATATATATGGCAGGTGTTGGGAACCACACCAGTGTATACTGTTGAGTCAAACTGAGTTCAGCTCAGTTCAGTCGCTCAGTCGTGTCTGACTCTTTGCGACCCCATGAACCGCAGCACACCAGGCCTCCCTGTCCATCACCAACTCCCGGATTCCACCCAAACCCATGTCCATCGAGTCGGTGATGCCATCCAGCTATCTCATCCTCTGTCGTCCTCTTCTCCTTCTGCCCCCAATCCGTCCCAGCATCAGCGTCTTTTCCAGTGAGTCAACTCTTCACATCAGGTGGCCATTGCAGTTTCAGCTTCAGCATCAGTCCTTCCAATGAACACCCAGGACTGATCTCCTTTAGGATGGACTGGTTGGATCTACTTGCAGTCCAGGGGACTTTCAAGAGTCTTCCCCAGCACCACAGTTCAAAAGCATCAATTCCTCGGTGCTCAGCTTTCTTTATGGTCCAACTCTCACATCCATACATGACTACTGGAAAAACCATAGCCTTGACTAGATGGTCCTTTGTTGGCAAAGTAATGTCTCTGCTTTTTAATATGAATCAAATTAAGCATATTCAAAACCCCAATTCCACTTACACGTATCAAGTGAGGTGGCCACTTCAACTAGTATCTGATACACAAAGGAAACCTGATGTAAAATGTATCTGATACAAAATGGGCAGAAGTCAGAATGGAAAGGAACTGTACTCTAACCAAGCCATTTTATTAAATTTCTGAATTTTACAGAAACTAACACTTGCATCCCTTTTTATGACCCCTTCTACATCTTTTCAAAATGGTACAAAACAGACAAAAAAGTAAAAGAAGGTAAGTGAACCTCAAGCTTCAATATTTTCCATGTAAATTAACCTCAACAGTGTTGTCAAAAAGTTTCCAGTGCTAATGAGGGAAAAAAAAAATATTTAAAATGTTAGAAAATGACTAATCAATAAAAACTTTTCTGAGTGGGAAGTATTTTAACTGCTATCTAAATGATGAAGAGATGTCAGAGAGATGGCTAATATCTATAGAAGCAGATGGAACAGGCAGTTCAGACACCCAGAGATTGTCCTCAAATCTAAAAGAAATCAGAAGATGGATCACAGTGATAGACCAGGGCTAAGATATGTCAGGTTTAGTGACACATTTAAAGGAGTTAAGGGGAGAAAGACAGAAATCACAATAGCAGAGAGCTAAGGGGCTTTATGAGTGTAATAATAAAAATGGACCGTAGAATCCGAGGCATATTTATCTGTTAAAGTTACTAATTTTCTAATTTATTTCTGGATTACTTTCAACTGGATTATCAATAAAATGTAAAGAAAAAATAAAATTAAATTAAACATACATTTTTTGCCATTAATGTTGTTACTTTAGAGGCTTCCCTGGTGGCTCAGATGGTAAAGAATCTGCCTGCAATGCAGGATACCAGGGTTCAATCTCTGGATCAGGAAGATCCCCTGGAAAGGAGAAAGGCAACCCTCTCCAGTATTCTTTCCTGGAGAATTCCATGTACAGGGGAACCTGGTGGGCTATAGTGCATGGGGTTGCAGAGTCAGACACAACCGAGTGACAAACATTTTCACTTGTTACTTTATATGCTTACAACTTTTATTTCAACTACTTAAGCATGATTTTACTCACTTAAAATATTGATTTATTCCAAATCTATATTTATGTAATCTGAGAACTAACATTTGGGAAAAAGAAACCTGTATCATGAAATTAAATATTCAATAGCTAATTATAATCTTTTGCTATAAAATATTCAAACAAGATAATCAAATTAACTTAAAAAGGAAAATGCATGAGACAAATAATATTAACTTGCATGCTTTCACTCTTCAGTTCAGTTCAGTCTCTCATATGTGTCCGACTCCTTGCAACCCCATGGACTGCAGCATACCAGGCTTCCCTGTCCATCACCAACTCCCAGAGTTTACTCAAACTCAGGTCCATTGAGTCTGTGATGCCACCTAGCCATCTCATCTTCTGTCATCCCCTTCTGCTCCAGCCTGCAATCTTTCACAGCATCAAGGTCTTTTCAAATGAGTCAATTCTGCACATCAGGTGGCCAAAGTACTGGAATTTTAGCTTCCATATCAGTCCTTCCAATGAATGTTCAGGACTGATTTGCTTTAAGATGAACTGGTTTAATCTCCTTTTTATCCGAGGAACTCTCAAGAGTCTTCCCCAACACCACAGTTCAAAAGCATCAGTTCTTCAGTGCTCAGTTTTCTTTATAGTCCAACTCTCACATCCATACATGACTACTGGAAAAACCATAGCTTTGACTACCTGGACCTTTGTTGGCAAAGTAATATCTCTGCTTTTTAATATGCTGTCTAGGTTGATCATAACATTTCTTCCAAGGAGCAAGTGTCTTTTAATTTCATGGCTGCAATCACCATCTGCAATGATTTTGGAGCCACAAAAAAATAGTCTGTCACTGTTTCCACTGTTTCCCCATCTATTTGACATGAAGTGATGGGACCAGATGCCATGATCTTAGTTTTCTGAATGTTGAGTTTTAAGCCAACTTTTCACTCTCCTCTTTCACTTTCATCAAGAGGCTCTTTAGTTCTTTACTTTCCATAAGGGTGGTGTCCTCTGCATATCTGAGGTTATTGATATTTCTCCTGGCAACCTTGATTCCAGCTTGTGCTTTATCCAGCCCAGAGCTTCTCACGATGTGCTCTTCATATACGTTAAACAAACTGGGTGACAATATACAGCCTTGACATACTCCTTTCCCTATTTGGAACCACTCTGATATTCCATGTCCCATGTTCTAATTGTTGCTTCCTGACCTGCATATAGATTTCTTGAGAGGCAGATCAGGTGGTCTGTTATCCCCATCTGTTTAAGTGTTTTCCACAGTTTGCTGTGATCCACACAGTCAAAGGCTTTGGCATAGTCAATAAAGCAGAAGTAGATGCTGTTTCTGGAACTCTCTTGCTTTTTTGATGATCTAACAGATGTTGGCAATTTGATCTCTGGTTCCTTTGCCTTTTCTAAATCCAGCTTGAACATCTGGAAGCTCACAGTTCACAAACTAGTCTGGCTTGGAGAATTTTGAGGATTACTTTACTAGCGTGTGAGATGAGTGCAACTGTGCAGTAGTTTGAGCATTCTTTGGGATTGCCTTTCTTTGGGATTAGAATGAAAACTGACCTTTCCAGTCCTGCAGCCACTGCTGAGTTTCCTAAATTTGCTGGCATATTGAGTGCAGCACTTTCACAGCATCATCTTTTAGGATTTGAAATAGCTCAACTGGAATTCCATCACCTCCCCTTGCTTTGTTAGTGGTGATGCTTCTTAAGGCCTACTTGACTTTGCATTCAAGCATGTCTGGCTCTAGGTGAGTGATCATACTATCGTGATTATCTGAATAGTTAAGAGCTTTTTTGTATAGTTCTTCTCTGTATTCTTGCCACCTCTTCTTAATAACTTCTGCTTCTGTTAAGTCCATGCCATTTCTGTCCTTTACTGAGCCCATCTTTGCATGGAATATTCCTTTGGTAGCTCTAATTTTCTTGAAGAGATCTCTAGTCTTCTCCATTCTATTGTTTTCCTGTGTTTCTTTGCACTGATCACTGATGAAGGCTTTCTTACCTCTCCTTTCTATTCTTTGGAACTTTACATTCAAATGGGTATACCTTTCCTTTTCTCCTTTGCTTTTAACTTCTCTTCTTTTCACAGCTGTTTGTAAGGCCTCTTCAGACAGCCATTTTGGTTTTTGGAATTTCTTTTTCTTGGGGATGGTCTTGATTCCTGTCCCTTTTACCATGTCATGAACCTCTGTCCATAGTTCCTCAGGCATTCTGTTTATTAGATCTATTCTCTTGAGTCTATTTGTCACTTCCACTGCATAGTTGTAAGGGATTTGATTTAGATCATACCTGAATGTCTAGTGGTTTTCCCTACTTTCTTCAATTTAAGTCTGAATTTGGCAATTAGGAGTTCTGTATCTGAGCCACAGTCAGCCCCCAGACTATTTTTGCTGACTGTATAGAGCTTCTCCATCTTTGGCTGCAAAGAATATAATCAGTCTGATTTCAGTATTGACCACCTGGTACTAACTTTCACAGTACTAACACTGTATTCTCCTAGGAAATCATGTGAGATATATATGAAAATTGGTACAGTTTTCTCAATGAATTGCTGACTAGATAGAAAGCATATGGCAAAACACCTAGGAAAAGTGTAGGAATTATATATGAGGGTCAATGGGAAAGGCCTCTCAGAGAGAGAAATCAGTGTACATAAAATATCTAAGGTAGAAACTCACTTACCACATTCATAGAACAACTAAAAAATGTATGTGTGACTAAGTCAGAAGGAGCAAAAACCATCAGAGGATCTAAAGAGAGTGACTGCAGATTGCACCAGCGAGATAATATCACCAATACTCTATTACATTTATGCATTATGGGTCAGAAAATATTTTTTCTTATGAAATGTTTTATGGCCATTAGTTTTTACTTTAAGAAAAGTGAAATGCAATTGAGGATTTTGAGCAAAGGGGAAAAGTGTACTGACTAACACTCAAAAGTTTAATTCAGTAATGAGGTTGACAGTAGAATCAAGAGACATCTCAAATAATTTATGTTAATGCAGAAAAAATGAATGGGATTCTTATGTGGTAAACAATACATTTTTGAGAAAAAAATTTACAGTTGTGGTAAACTACCTATTTGATTATGGGTTTCAGATATATTAGTAGTATCCAACAAATTTATTTAAATTCTCAAAATTCTACAAACCAAACTTTAACTGTACATGAACCATAGACTTCCAGATGTTCAAGGATTTAGAAAAGGCAGATGAACCAGAGATCAAATTGCCAACATCCGTTAGATCATAGAAAAAGTAAGAATTACAGAAAAACATCTACTTCTCCTTTATTGATTACACCAAAGCCTTTGACTGTGTAGATCACAGCAAACTGTGGAAAATTCAAGAGATGGGAATACCAGACCACCTGACCTGCCTCCTGAGAAATCTGTATGCAGGTCAAAAAGCAACAATTAGAACTGGATGTGGAACAACAAACTCCAGGTTCCAAATCAGGAAATGAATATATCAAGGCTGTAAATTGTCACCCTGATTATTTAACTTATATGCAGAGTACATCATGCAAAATGCCCGGCTGGATGAAGCTCAAACTAGGATTAAGATTGCCGGGAGAAATATCAATAACCTCGGATAAGTAGATGATAGTACCCTTATGGCAGAAAGTAAAGAGCCTCTTGATGAAAGTGAAAGAAGCGAGTGAAAAAGCTGGCTAAAAATTCAGCCTTAAAAGAATGAAGATCATGGCATCTGGTCCCATCATTTCAGGGCAAGTAGATGGGGAAACAATGGAAATAGTGACAGACTTTATTTTCTTGATCTCCCAAGTTGCAGTTGGTGACTGCGGCCATGAAATTAAAAGACAATTGCTCCTTGAAAGAAAAGCTATGACCAAGCTAGACAAAGTATTCAAAAGAAGAGACATTACTTTGCCAACAAAGGTCCTTCTAGTCAAAGCTATGGTCTTTCCAGTAGTCATGTGTGGATGTGAGAGTTGGACTATAAAGAAGCTGAGCACCAAAGAATTGATGTTTTTGAACTGTGGTGTTGGAGAAGACTCCTGAGAGTCCCTTGGACAGCAAGGAGATTCACCCAGTCCATCCTAAAGGAAATCAGTCTTGAATATTTATTGGAAGGACTGATGCTGAAGCTAAAACTCCAATACTTTGGCCACCTGATGCAAAGAACTGACTCATTTGAAATGACCCTGTTGCTGGAAAGATTGAAGGCAGGAAGAGACGACAGAAGATGAGATGGTTGGATGGCATCACCAACTCGAAGGACATGAATTTGAGTAAGCTCCAGAAGCTGGTGATGGACAGGGAAGCCTGGCATGCTGCAGTCCATGGGGTCACAAAGAGTTGGACATGACTGAGCGGCTGAAATGAACTGATTACTTTACTTTGTAAATGCTTTTTTATTATATTAACTTTTATAACTTGCATTTGTGAAATCTATAATTTTAGGTGGAGTAAATATCTCAAACAGACCTATTTGTAAAATAGTTAAGAAATATTATAAAATAAATATTTGATGAGACAAGTACTCAGGCCTGGTGCACTGGGAAGACCCAGAGGAATCGGGTGGAGAGGGAGGTGGGAGGGGGGATCGGGATGGGGAATACATGTAACTCCATGGCTGATTCATGTCAATGTATGACAAAACCCACTGAAATGTTGTGATGTAATTAGCCTCCAACTAATAAAAAAAGAAAAAAGAAATATTATAAAATAAATATTTGATATGAGAATTTGCTATTTGATATTTATTAACTGTATTGACAACAACTGAGGTTGCTTACTTATTTTCACAGTTTAGAGAGCAAAGTATTAGTTTGGAGATATGAGCATAAATAAATGTTAAAACAAAAATGTCAAGGAAAACGTGAACTTTCATTTATTCATATAATCAAAGTATTTTGTTATTTGAGAGTCCTTTCCATTAAGGCTAAATTAAGAATACTGCAGAAGGTCACAGATCTGTTCTGTGCAAATGCATTTGCTACCAAAAACTAGGAAGAGAAAAACATTTAAAAAGAAAAAAGTTTTAAATATGTTATGCACACTACTAAATGAAAATCATTTTTATATAAGACACATATAAATTATTTATGTACTTTCTTAGTTTGTGTTTATGTCCTAAAATTTTGAGGCTCTCAGTTTTATGCATGTGTGTGTTTTTCAAAACTCACTCAAATGAACTTAACATCAATACATTTATCATGATTATTTAAAGAATGAAAAAGTAGATACCTCTTGGAAAGGTGTCTCTGGAATTGTTTAGATTAGAGGAGAGAGGTGATTGTTTTATTATAAATCTTGTATTGTTCTTATTTGTAAATGATTTAGTACTTTTAATAAAGAAAGAAGATTCAGAGACATGTACAAAGTGCAATATTGAAGTAAATTAAACAAGAAGAATAAAGTTTTGTAGGCAGATGTGGTGAGACTTTAAATAAGCCACTCTAATAGAAATAATTGATTTTTAAAATTGCATGTTTTCATCCTTTTGCTTTCCTGAGTATCTGGCCTTTGCCCTGGACTACCCTAGGTGTCCATCTGCTTTGAAGAAGATTAAAATTTCTTACAACTGGGATGAAAGGAGAAATGCCCAAGCAATATTAATTTTCTGACATTCAAATTGGATTATACACAAGCCAATTGCTTCGCAAGACAAGCTATTATCTTGAGAACAAATTTTCCAAATTCCTTTATTCTTCTTTCCCATAACAACTGTACTCTAGAGAACTCAAAAAACAATAAATAAATTTCCTTGTAGCCAAGAGAGGATGCAGGATTCACCCGTATCAGCTAAGCAAAAAGAGCAGAAGACAACTGAAAGCAAATTTAACTGTTTTCCCAGCTTGAAAGTATTGGGAAATTCATGCGTGCAAAGTCACTTCAGTTGTTGTGACTTTTTTTGACCCTATGGACTGTAGCCTGCCAGGCTCCTCTGTCTATGGGATTCTCCAGTCAAAAATACTGGAGTGGTTGCCATTCCGTCCTCCAGAGGATCTTCCCAACCTAGGGATTGAACGCACATCTCCTGTGGCTACTGAATTGCAGACAGATTCTTTACTGCTGAACCACCAGGGAAGCCCAAAATAGATATTGGTTTCACAATCAGGAATTAAAAAAAGCAGAATATGAGAATTGTGAGTTACATTTTATTTGGGGCTATACGGGAGGACTGCAGCCTGGGAGACAGCATTTCAGATGGCTCTGAGGAACTGCTCAAGGTGAGAGGGAGTTGGCACCTATGTGATTTTGGAGAAGGAAGATACTTGCAATCAAGCACACATTTTGTCAGAAGGTCACTGTTAGTCACAAGGGGCAGATGTCTCCAGTAATGATTTTAGTGCTTTTCTAGATAAGAGAATATACAAACATTTGGGCTCATAAAAATCTGAAAATATCTAACTATCTGTAATCCTGTTTTGCCAGTTTGTCCCAGAGCATAGAGTGCCCCATTCCTGATCTCCACCCTGAACTTCTTTCAGGATGTATTGAAAGTCAGTGACAGCAGGGGCCAGTGAATTAATCCTTGTAGAGCCAAATAGCAAGAGAGGATTTTTAGTTAGCATCACTTATTTTTCAAAAGAGAGTGAAGGTTTTCATGAGTAAAAGAACTTCTGAGAGCAAAGAGAGGTGCAACTGGCCCTGTGGTTTAGGATCTGAAAAGAGACCCCTCCCTTCACAACCAACAGCTATCCACAGTGGGCCACAGCAATATTGCATCTAAGTATATGATCATGCAGAGGTAAGCTGTAAGGCTTAGCTCTCTTAAGTTGCCTCTGGCTTTTCGGTAATAAAAGAAATTGCGAGTTCCATGAGAGTTAAAGAGAATCTACAGCAAGAAACCAAGGTGACACCAAGTCAGCTGGGAAGGGAAAACAATCCAAATGACTAAGAACTTTTATTGCAATTAAACACTGTTTACAAAAAGGATTAAGTAAATTATTAATTCAAAGATAATGTATAATTTGTGGGATTCAACATTATTTGTCTCCTTGTGAGCTAGTAGATAGATGAGAGTGCAGGAAGGCCAAATAAGTCACAGAAAAATTTAGTTTTTAATTACAGTTTTCTGAACATTTGACTTCTGATGGAGGTAAAATTTGTACTCACTATATTCTCATTTTTAACCTCATTTCCTATAACATATTAAAGATCTGTACCTTTTTCTATAACCATTCAACATTTAAAGAATATTCAAGTTAACATCGGAGAAGGCAATGGCAACCCACTCCAGTACTCTTGCCTGGAAAAATCCCATGAACGGAGGAGCCTGGTAGGCTGCAGTCCATGGGGTCTCGAAGAGTCGGACACGACTGAGCAACTTCACTTTCATTTTTCACTTTCCTGCATTGGAGAAGGAAATGGCAACCCACTCAAGTGTGCTTGCCTGGAGAATCCCAGGGACGGCGAAGCCTGGTGGGCTGCCGTCTATGGGGTCGCACAGTCGGACATGACTGAAGCGACTTAGCAGAAGCAGCAGCAAGTTAACATACAATTGCACTCATTTCACATGCTAGCAAGGTAACGCTCAAAAGTCTCCAAGCTAGGCTTAAACAGTACATGAACTAAGAACTTCCAGATGTACAAGCTGGATTTAGAAAAGACAGAGGAACCAGAGTTCAAATTGCCAACTTTCACTGGATCATAGAAAAAGCAAAAGATTCGAGGAAAATATCTACTTCTGTTTCATTGACTACATTAAAGCCTTTGACTGTGTGGATCACAACAAACCGTGGAAAATTCTTAAAGAGACAGGAATGCTAGATCACCTTACCTGACTCCTGAGAGGCAACAGTTTGAACCGGACATGGAACAACAGACTGGCTCAAATTGGAAATGGAGTACGCCAAGGCTGTATATTGTCAACCTGCTTATTTAACTTACATGAAGAATGTATCATGTGAAATGCTGGGCTGGATGAAGTACAAGCTGGAATCAAGATTGCCGGGAAAATATTAATAACCTCAGATATGCAGATTACACCACTCTAATGGCAGAAAGTGAAGTGAAACTAAAAAGCCTCTTGATGAAGGTGAAAGAGGAGAGTGAAAAGCTGGCTTAAAACTCAACATTCAGGGGAGGAGCCAAGATGGTGGAGTAAGACGGGGAGACCACTTTCTCTCCTACAAATTCATCAAAAGAATAACTGAACGCAGAGCAAACTTCGCAAAACAACTTCTGATCGCTAGCTGAGGTCATCAGGCGCCCAGAAAAGCAGCCCATTGTCTTTGAAAGGAGGTAGAACAAAATATAAAAGACAAAAAGTGAGACAAAAGAGCTAAGGATGGAGATCCGTCCCGGGAAGGGAGTCTTAGGCAGCATTGCTTGGGGTAGGGTCCGGGCCTGAGTGCCCTGAGGACAATCGGAGGGAGCTTCAGTGAGTTGCCAACTTGAACTGTGGGAGACCAAAAGAGAGAGAGAAAATTAACCGGCCCGAACACACTGCCGGCCGTTCGCAGAACAAAGAGATCAAGAAAGTCCAGAGAAGAGCTCGCAGGCTGCGGACCGGCCCAGCCCCTCCGGAGGCAGGAGGCAGGGGGGAGGGGAAGGTCGCGGCGAGACACAGGGCGCAGGCACCCGACCGGCGCGGGTGGGGACTGGGGCTGGGGATCTGGAGGGCGGAGGGCGCGCGCACCCGACTGGCGCCAGAGGAAACTGAGACTGGGTCCGCGGAAGGGAGTGAGTGCGCGACACCTGGGGATAGCGCGCCCATCAAGCCCCTGGCTGCCTGGACCGCTCTGACGGGGAGGGCGCGGAGAGCGGGCGCAGCTTTTCCTTCCGCGCTTTTGTGTAACACCCGAGGGCTGGAACTTCGCGCAGCGCGGGCCGCGCTCCATATAGAACAGCCGGGAGCCTGAGCAGCGCAGACGGAGAAAGCAGCGTCAGCCCCTCCCGGCAGCGCCAGCCCCTCTCCACAACGCCAGCCCCTCCCTGCAGCGCCAGCCCCTCCCCGCAGCGCCAGCCCCTCCCCGCAGCGCCAGCCCCTCTCCACAACGCCAGCCCCTCCCTGCAGCGCCAGCCCCTCCCCGCAGAGCGACGGAACTAGCTACCTGAATAAGAGTCCACCTCCGCCCGCCTGTGTCAGGGCGGAAATAAGGCTCTGAAGAGACCGGCAAACAGAAGCCAAATAAACAAAGGGAACTGCTTCAGAAGGGACTGGTGCAACAGATTAAAATCCCTGTAGAAAACAGCGACTAGATATCAAGAAGTGTAAGCTGGAACGAGGAGCTATCTGAAACTGAGCCGAACCCACACTGACCGCAACAGCTCCAGAGAAACGCCTAGATATATTTTTACTTTTTTTTTCTTTTTTATTTTTTCTCTTTTATTTTCCTTTAAAATTTCCTCTTACTCCCCCATTACTCCTTAACTTTCATTTTCATAGATTTTTACGATTTTTTTAATTAGGGGAAAAAAAATTTTTTTCTCTCTTTCTTTTTTTTTTCTTTTTTCTTCTTTTTTTTTCTTTCCTTTTTCTCTTCTATTTTCTATTTTTCTTTTTCTCTTATTTCTTTTAAAGTCCTCTAGTACTCCTCTACTACTCCTTATTTTCATTTTCAATACACTATAACCTTACAAAAAAAAAAAAAGAAGAGAAGCCCTATTTTTAAACCGAAGATTATTCTCTCCCAATCTTGACTCTCTGTTTTCTACCTCAGAACACCTCTATTTCCTCCTTCCCCCTTCTCTTCCCAAGCCAATTCTGTGAATCTTCTTTGTAGGTGACTGGGCTACGGAGAACACTCTGGGAACAGACAGCTGCGTAGATCTGTCTCTCTCCTCTTGAGTCCCCCTTTTTCTCCTCCTGCTCATCTCTATCTCCCTCCTCCCTCTCCTCTTCTTCATGTAACTCTGTGAACCTCTCTGGGTGTCCCTAACAGGGGAGAATCTTTTCGCCATTAACCTAGAAGTTTTCTTATCAGTGCTGTATAGTTGGAGAAGTTCTGAGACTACAGGAAGAATAAAACTGAAATCCAGAGGCAGGAGACTTAAGCCCATAACCTGAGAACACCAGAAAACTCCTGACTACATGGAATTTTAAGTAATGAATGACTGTCCAAAAGCCTCCATACCTACACTGAAACCAACCACCACCCAAGAGCCAATAAGTTTTACAGCAAGACATACCACGCAAATTCTCCAGCAACGCAGGAACATAGCCCTGAACATCAACATACAGGCTGCCCAAGGTCACACCTAACACATAAACCCATCTCAAAATTCATTACTGGGCACTCCATTGCTCTACAAAGAGAAGAAATCAAGTTCCACGCACCAGAACACTGACTCAAGCTTCCCTAACCAGGAAACCTTGACAAGCCAATCGTCTAACCCCACCCACTGGGTAAATCCTCCACAATAAAAAGGAACCACAGACCTCAGGAATCAGGAAAGCCCACTCCAGACACAGCAATCTAAACAAGATGAAAAGCCAAAAGGAAATGCCCAACAGGTAAGGAACATGAAAAATGCCCCACCTAAGTCAAACAAAAGAGGAGGAATAGGGAATCTACCTGAAAAAGAATTTAGAATAATGATAATAAAAATGATCCAAAATCTTGAAAACAAAATGGAGTTACAGATAAATAGCCTGGAAGCAAAGATTGAAAAGATACAAGAAATGTTTAATAAAGACCTAGAAGAAATAAAAAAGAGTCAATTAAAAATGAATAATGCAATGAATGAGATCAAAAACATTTTGGAGGGAACCAAGAGTAGACTAACGGAAGCAGAAGATAGGATAAGTGAGATAGAAGATAAAATGGTGGAAATAAATGAAGCAGAGAGGAAAAAAGAAAAAAGGATCAAAAGAAATGAGGACAACCTCAGGGACCTCTGGGACACTGTGAAACGCCCCAACATTTGAATCATAGGAGTTCCAGAAGAAGAAGACAAAAAGAAAGGCCATGAGAAAATACTCGAGGAGATAATAGCTGAAAACTTCCCTAAAATGGGGAAGGAAATAGCCACCCAAGTCCAAGAAACCCAGAGAGTCCCAAAAAGGATAAACCCAAGGCGAAACACCCCAAGACACATATTAATCAAATTAACAAAGATCAAACACAAAGAACAAATATTAAAAGCAGCAAGGGAGAAACAACAAATAACACACAAAGGGATTCCCATAAAGATAACAGCTGATCTATCAATAGAAACGCTCCAAGGCCAGAAAGGAATTGGCAGGACGGTACTGAAAGTAATGAAGAAAATAACCTACAACTCTAGATTACTGTATCCAGAGCAGGATCTCTTCAGATATGAAAGGAGAATTCAAAGGCTTTCAGATAAGCAAAGCTGAGAAATTCAGCACCACCAAAACCCACCTTCAACAAATGCTAAAGGATCTTCTCTAGACAGGAATGCAGAAGGTTGTATAAACGTGAACCAAACAACAAAAGTAAATGGCAACGGGACCAACAACTATCAATAATTACCCTAATGTAAAATGGGTTGAATGCCCCAACCAAAGACAAAGACTGGCTGAATGGATACAAAAACAAGACCCCTATATATGCTGTCTACAAGAGACCCACCTCAAAACAAGGGACACATACAGACTAAAAGTGAAGGGCTGGAAAAAATATTTCACGCAAATGGAGACCAAAAGAAAGCAGGAGTCGCAATACTCATATCAGATAAAATAGACTTTCAAATAAAGGATGTGAAAAGAGACAAAGGACACTACATAATGATCAAAGGATCAATCCAAGAAGAAGATATAACAATTATAAATATATATGCACCCAACATAGGAGCACCGCAATATGTACGGCAAACACTAACGAGTATGAAAGAGGAAATTAATAGTAACACAATAATAGTGGGAGACTTTAATACCCCACTCACAACTATGATAGATCAACTAAACAGAAAATTAACAAGGAAACACAAACTTTAAATGACACA